>NC_084735.1:60271077-60551077 GCF_033978785.1 Entelurus aequoreus
AGCTAAAAAAGTTGCCATGTTATTGTTAGCATACTAACTGTTAGCATGTGTCACATACCAACTTATATGACTATCGGATAAATGGTAGCAACATTTGCTAAAAAAGTTAGCATTATATTGTTAGCATGCTTATGTTAACATGCTAACACTTAGCATGTGTCGCATACCAAGTTATATGACTTTGGGGTAAACGGTTGCAAAATTAGCTGAAAAAGCTAGCATGACAATGTTACCGGGCTGGCATGCTAAGGTTACCATTATTGTGGCATTCACACAATAATAATACATTGAACACATTTTAGTGTAGAACAAATGCACAAAACTATAAATTTAATATTTTTTGGTGCAAAACAACATACATTCACCCAACTACCAAACAAGCTGAAGCAGCTGCTGGCTGGAGGAATAAACGGCGCTCATTAAAAGGAGAGGATTATAAAGATGATAGCTTCCACAGACCAAAGTTGAAAAACAGAACCACCCTCAAAGACAGACTGCCATTTATGCCCAAGGGGCAAAAACTAACCACAGCTTGCTCTTACAAAGCTTGGCATATATCATTTTGTTAATGAGAGTTGGCTGGGTTGAAAATGACTTTTTTCTTCCCACAGCAAGGAAAATATTTTGCTTGGATCATACAGGGTAGGTCATGAACTACCAGATTGAAAAAAACATTGCTTTTATTATGATACATATTTGAAATTGAACGGCTGTGATCGAAACATTCAAATCTAAATGCAGAAATTATTAAAACAAATGTGGATCATTTCACGAAATACTTCAAAACTGGTCTCTTCCTTTTATGTACTAGCTGTTTGTAAATACCTTCATAATTGACTAATTTTCAAAATATAATAAACAAATAAATAATAATAATAATAAATAAAGAGCAGGCTGGGCTCCACAGAGACTGAAAGACAGAGTTCTGTACAGGAAACAGATGGCGACAAGGGAGGGTGGGAGGGGTGGTGCACTGTTAGGTGCACTGCCTGGCTAAAGGTTATTGGACACATGTCCCAGGGGATTAATAAGCCCTTCATAGCTGAAGAAGGCCACAGAAGGGATGTGCAGTGGTAGATGGGGGATGGGAGAGAGTATGTTAGTGGTGATCCATTTGTTCTCTTTTAATGTCACAGCTAGATTTAATTTAGTCAATTTGACCAATGATAGAAAGAAGAAGGTCTGAAAATGAGGACCTGGCATCCATCACCCAAACCTGAGCCAGAAATAAGAGTCATCCAGTACACTGGAGTGTGTGTTTTTGTTACAACCTATTTTACAGCAATCTGTTTGACAACAGGATTACATTTACTAAACTTTGGGTGGCACATGAGTCTGTGAGTTGAGTGACAATTACAGTTATTATTACAACATTGCTAAACATCAAATCCAACTGTGGCTTAAAAGCACAGTCAACTTGATTTCAGCTGCCCCTTTGCCATCCTTCTTTTTAACATTGACAATTGTATTTAGAAACAGTAGAAACAATATGAATTTGGTCTATGATATAGATTTGGAATTGTATTGCCCTATCATGCATGTATTGTTGATGATGGCACATTCGAGTCGTGACATGGAAAAGCAGGTAATTGTTTGTTTTTGGTGTTCCTTAGTTGTGCCCTGTTTTCCTGTATGGTGTTTTATTTAATCCCAATCTTCCTGTTGATTCTCATGTTTTGCAGCACCTTTGCTTTCTGTTCCCAGTGTACCTGTTTTACATTTGTAAGAATGAGAAAAAAAAATTCAGTCTAAGCCTGGGACCCTGGAGAGGGGGTCCAGACTGAGGCCAAGGAAGAAAAAACAACTCATAGCCATAGCACACATAAACATGTGTGTAAGAAGGAAACATCAAACATCAAAGAACATAAAGGACATTAAAGACATTAAAAGAGCAGAGCTGATGCAACAGCCACACAGCCACAAAAGTAAAACAACAACAGAAAAAAACAAAAACATATACACTGTGGTGGCCTCTGTGATGTTCCACGCCATCGTCTGCTGGGGTGGGGGGAGCATGGCCAGAGACAGGAGCAGCCCCAACAAAGCAACCAAGAGAGCTGACTCCACCCTCGGCCGCCCACCAACTCTCGGCCAGTGTCCAGTGCGCATGGATGAGTGAGGATGCGTCTAAGGAGACTAAGGTGTCTGATACCTGCTCATTCAGCCAAGACACTGTGAAGCTTGTCCGTCCCGGCGCTCAGTGCCAGCTCCACAGCCCTGTCTCTTCATCCGCATCTCCTCCAGTCTCTCCAAACGGACTCTGGTGTGGCAGAGACCCAGCAGCTGGTCTCCATGGCCAAAAGGCTCACGAAAGTGCCACCCCTTGTCGCACAGTCCCAAAGGGTCCCGAACCAAAAGGCAAAAAAACACACATGGAAACAAGAGGGAAACATCAGGAACACAAAAGGATGACACAAGAGCACAGAGCTCCTGCTAACAGCAGCCACTACAGCGGTGCCATCTTGATAAAAAAATTAAGTATATATATGATAATACAAATGTATGTATATATATATGAAGATGAGGTAGATCACTTCGACTTGGTAATTTGAAAAGTAGCTCGCCTGCTGAAAAAGTGTGTGTGCTGGTTTCTCTCTTGTTGGTTCTCCTGACACCGACAGATCTTCACAGGAGCCGGGGGGTCTGGTTTTAACAGTGTTTTATTGTTGTACATGCACGCCGGGACAGCACTCTGCTCTGCAACTTTCCAGTCTTTTCCTGTTGTGTAAACAAGCCGCGACAGCACTCTGCTCCGCAACTTTTCAGTCTTGTCGTGTTTGGCGTTTCCTTCGGCTCTCTCCCTCTCTCCCCAGCGTTGTCCAGCGTGTCTGGTGCAGAGTCTGCCCGTGCTGGTTTCATGGCCCCGGCCGCTACTGATAAGAACAACAGGTGATTAAATGATCAGCCCCAGCTGGGGAAATCTAATCACCTGCCAGCTGTGCTTCGAAGCCGGTCCTTACACACCCCATTCCGCAGCAGGTGCGCAAACCACGCCCCCCTCCGCAGTGTGGTCACCCCTGCCTTAGGGCATTGAATTGATTGGAACTGAAGTCTTCAGTGTCTTAGAAGACCCTTCGCCCAAATCACATTGCGGGTGCAACAATGTTTATATTTGCGTCCCCGATTTGTGTGTTACAGTAAACATGTGATGTGAAGACAAGCACGATTACACTCTCTATTTTGATAATTTTTCGTCACTGAAGCATACCTCAAAACACAAGTGTAATATCTTGGCTTTGTGTGCTATCAAGTTTGCACGTAACACGCAACTATTTAGTAGATCAGACCCTGAAAGTCAAGGCTTGCCTGAGGTGCACTTAAGCATGCTCTCAGGACTGATTAGTGTGCACTTCGACTGGTCAATTGTTTTGCGTACTAGGCAGAGGAAAGACTAGTAGTCGCTTTGCCTAAAGGTTTTGACCTGTATTTGATCAGGAAATGTTTCAAATGTAGCAGATTTTACACAAGAACATTTGAGATATGATTGGAATCATCCAGAAATGACAACTAAAGCACAGTTTAATGGATACATATTAATATTTATTGTGTCACATACGAAGGTCCTGAGTAGTCGTGAGTTCAATCCCGGCCTCGGGATCTTTCTGTGTGGAGTTTGCATGTTCTCCCCGTGACTGCGTGGGTTCCCTCCGGGTACTCCGGCTTCCTCCCACCTCCAAAGACATGCACCTGGGGATAGGTTGATTGGCAACACTAAAATTGGCCCTAGTGTGTGAATGTGAGTGTGAATGTTTTCTGTCTATCTGTGTTGGCCCTGCGATGAGGTGGCGACTTGTCCAGGGTGTACCCCGCCTTCCGCCCGATTGTAGCTGAGATAGGCTCCAGCGACCCCAATTAGCACACAATTAGCACACATCTTGCATTGTTTATCACTTTGACTCTTCTACCTCCATCACTAAGTATATGTACTCAACTTGGTATTATTATATTCCATTTTATAGCTGTTGGATGACTTAAAGAGCTGATTTTAGTTAGGGGTTAAGCTTAGTTTATCCTTGATACCATGCTATGTTTTTATTGTGATTTTATTTTGGTTATTCTTTTTGTCCACGTTTTAGGTCTCAATCTTATTTTAGATGTTTTGTATTGCCTTTGTTAATGCATTTGCCTTTTGTGTACAGTGAGATTGAATTTACAATGCTATCGTATGTACGTAGACTGTGGACCTCATGTGCCTTGTTGTATGTGTTTTTCTATTGAGTAACTTTCTTCTTCTTACCTTACCATGGATTTGAATACACTTTGATTGAATGTAATGAACAATATAATGTTTAGAGAAAAACACAAGTACACCTGTCCCAAATAGTGAATCCAAGACTAATGCTTTGTAAAAAACAGATTGTTGAAATTAAGGTGACAAATGGCAAATTAAGCCGTGGAACCAGCACACCAGAGTGATAGCACCTCTTCAAAAGCTCCTTAATTAGATTTAAAAAAAATCTGAATGCGGAGGGTGTTACATGTGTAACACCCTCTGCATGAATTAATATTTCTGATTCCTCTTTCTGCTCAGTGTTACATGTGTAACACCCTCTGCATTCAGATTTTTTTTTTACAGGATTATTTACTTTTGGGATATAGGCTCTGTTGTAGTTATTAATTACGGTGGTGGAGCATCTGAGCCAATAGTTCAGGGTCCTTTTTATCTGGATTGATCCGTTATTAAAAATCAATGTATTGCATTTCAATAATAACAGTTTGCAGAAATAAAGCCATTTACTGATTAAATGGATGTTGTTGGATGTTGGTATAAAATTATTTATTGGTCCATTGGTATTATTCTGACAGAGTTTGTCAATTTAAATTGACTTTTTTCAATGATTCAGTGAGCAACTAAACCTTGCACTTGATGTGCTTTTATAAATCCAGATGTTGGTGTCAAACATAATATACTGTAATATGTAAACATAATATCGACATCTGACGATGCTTCACATATACACAAAATGTCAAAATTACTGTATCTCTCTCTCGTCCCTCTCTCTTATAATTTGAAATATGAACATAACATATTAATGAACATATACATTTGTAAATATGTAAAATTTTAGAGAGAGGCAAATTTACATCTGTCGTCCCCAGACAGGTTGGTGCACATATTCAATCTAATAACAATAACATTGACAATAAGACACAGAGAAAGCTCTGAGTCACCACCAAAGACTCACTCACGTTCAGATTATTTCAAGGAGAGCACAAATGCCAGTTACTTATTGAATTAAAAAAAAAGATAGAAATGTAGAACTAGTTACTGTTAAGTGCCGTACTGCCTTACACTGCCTGAATAAAGTACCCGAACACAATGCAAATATTTGAAAATAATAAAATATCGAATCAAATACCATTTCAAGTAGAGGTGCTAATATTTCTGATTCCTCTTTCTGCTCGGTCTATGTGACGGAACACATTGAAAAGGAAAGCAAAAATGATTAACTGCATCACTTAAATGTCCTTTTTGCCCCACAGCATGCTGCACTTACTGCATGTTGGAGAGCGAGTGATCAGTATCCTGGTGTAAAATGACACCTGTCAGTTAACAACAAAACATTCTAAAGGTGCAAACATTCTGCTGTTTTGCGTTGTTATTTAGCTCGTCTTTATTTACCACTGACAGTTACGCACAAAGGAGGCGATCGCGCTACTAAGACAGATGATGAAATCTTTCGTCTTGCGTGTGTCATGACGTGGACTTTGGGATGTTTGTTTTCCCGAGATGCAAGTAAAGTTGGAGTGGACATGGCGTGAAGGTAAATACATGATTTTATTTTAACACTAACAAAAGGTACACAACTAAAGGCGCGCACAAAGGCAGAGGTACAAACTTGGCTATGAAAATAATAAACTAGCACAAAGGCAGAAACTATGAACATGAAACAAAACTCGCTAACTGTGACATGAACAAACAAAACTTACGTGGCATGGCATGAAGCATAACTATGAACGGGCATGAGTATCAGAAGTTGCAAGGGTACAGAAGTAAACAGAGTTAATGTCGCCAGGACGACCAACAGAAAAAGAAAGGCTTAAATAACAGTGACATGATTGACAACAGGTGCGTGAGTGAAAATGTGAACCAGGTGAAACTAATGGTTGCTATGGTGACAAAGCAAGGGAGTGAAAACAGGAACTAAAAAGAGTCCAAAAACCAAACAGGACATAACTAAAACAAAACATGATCAAAAGACATGACAGCGTGTGCGTGTCGACATATTTGGACTGTCAGGAATAGAAATCATAGACATATCGTTTATTCAGCAATATCGTTTTATAATTTTATAGCTGCTGGATTACCTGATTAAAACAAACAAATTGATGTCTTTTGGTGTCTGCTGGCGGATTTTTGAATGATGTTATTTTTTTCGTATAGGAGATATATATCATTAACATATCTCCTATATGATTAAAAAATATTGTAATATGCAACATACACATTCTTGCATCAAGAGCATTCCAGTGAATGCTAGCACGCTCCCAGGGTGCACCTTCAGCGTGCTAAAAAAAAGTAAATCGATCGCACTGCTTCTAGAATGCAAAGGAAAAATAATACATATTATATTTGTCTGCATATCTCAAAGCAAAGCAAAACACCACAGGTAGGAGCATGATAACATGAATGTGGAGGGAAATAAGGGTCGCAATGCTGAAAGCCGCGTAGCACACAGAAAATCCTCATTTAACTACTTGTTCAGAACCGGTTCCCAGAGTGTCAATTCTTTGAAATCGCTTGCCATTTTTTGAAACGGTTCCCTTATCGATTCTTCTGTGTGGGCATGACGTCATTACGCAACATGCGTAGTGATGTCAGATTGCAAATTGTCAAGATGGCGGCGCCCTGACGGGCTGCGGCTTGCAGACGCTCATGGTAGTATAGAACAATTTGGCAAAATACCGGACAATTCTTTAAATTTCATGGCTGGCTTACAGCGTGGACACTCCGTGGTCACATACGACCGCCAGACAATTCTGGATGTGGATAGATTGGGCCGTTTTGGACTGAAAGATGCGTGTACGTTGGACCTCCTCGCTAGCATGGGAATACTTCGCCGGCTACATCCAGCGGCCTTTGACGCAGCGGAGTCAAGTACCAGCGGGGATTGTCAACGAAAGACACGTAAGCGGTGTGATCGGAAGCAGAAGCGGGGATGCCGAGCAGGGCTAACAACAAAGCTAAAGGCTAATCCCCACAGAACGCCGCTTCCTTCCATCCTGCTTTCAAACATCCGCTCCCTGGAGAACAAACTGGACTACCTGAAGCTGGATTTAAATGCAAGACGCGAGCTGAGAGACTGCTGCGCCATATTTCTAACAGAAACGTGGTTGAAATCATCCGTTCCAGACGAGGCAGTTAGCATCGAGGGGCTAACTATGTTTCGGTCGGAGAGGAGTAGATCTCTCACTGGTAAATCCCGAGGTGGTGGTGTTTGTATATACGTCAACAACAACTGGTGCAATAATGGGAAGATAGTATCACGTCACTGCTCTCCTGATGTTGAACTATTAACTATAAAATGCAGGCCATTTTATTTACCCAGGGAATTCAGTGCTATGATCTTCACAGCAGTGTACATTCTCCCAAGTGCTAACACCAAAGAAGCTATGAATGCTTTGTACTGCTCCATCAATGAACTGCAAACTACACATCCAGAGGGAGTTTTCATTGTGGCAGGGGATTTTAATCAAGCTAACATGAAAATAGTTTTCCCTCATTTCCATCAAAATGTGAATTTTGCAACCAGGGGTGGAAGCAGATTGGACTTGGTATATAGTAATATTAAACAGGCGTATAAGGCTGCACCACGCCCCCACCTCGGCTCCTCAGACCATCTATCTGTGATGCTAATTCCTGCATACAAGCCCCTGCTGATCAGGAAGCAAGCTACAGTGAAGCAGGTGAGGACCTGGCCAGAGGGAGCAATGTCAGCATTACAAGACTGCTTCGAAACCACAGACTGGGACATGTTCAAAGCAGCCGCCACCGAAAATCACCACACATGTGTGGAGGAGTATGCAGAGTCTGTGTCTGCATACATTCAGAAGTGCATGGAGGATGTCAGTGTGATCAAGAACACCCCCACACGGGCCAACGAGAAACCCTGGATGAACAGTGAGGTACGTGCAATGCTGAAGGCTCTGAACAAGGCTTTCAAGTCTGGCGACATGGTGGCATTAAAATCAGCCAGAGTTAACCTGAACCGTGCCATTAAGGTTGCAAAGCGTGCTCACAGTCAGAAAGTGCAGGACTTCTTCGAGAACCCTACAAACACTATGATTAGAGAGTGTGCATGGACACTGGGACTTAACATGTAGGTGTGAAAATCTAAAAAAAACTTATTGAGAAATCCGACTAATTTAGTGCATGAAAACATAGTCAGTGGCTCATGTTGTATGTATGTGCCAATTTGGGATCTTATTCGTTTGAATCAAAGTGTTATAATCCTTGGCAGAGGTATGTGCTTTCTTTTTCTGATTTTTTCACTATGCTAAAAGCGTGTTGGGAATAAATCCTGTTAAGATTTGGCTAATAGATGCAGACCGATGCAGAGTCACAAGCTGGCAAAATGGGCAAAACCAACAGAGCAGGGGCCTTATGTATTAAGTAAGGCTGAAACGACGCGTCGACGTAGTCGACGTCATCGGTTACGTAAATACGTCGACACCGTTTTTGTGCGTCGACGCGTCGCATAATTACGTCACACTACCGTCATGGCGGAGCGCAAAGCAGACTGTGCGAGCGAGGGGAAAAACGCACGCCAAAAGTCGTCAAAAGTGTGGGAGTATTTCAATACACAGCCTAATAATGTTGTTGTATGCACACTGTGTCGAGCGGAAATGGCCTATCATAGCAGCACAACGGCTATGAACGAACATTTGAAAAGAAAACCATCAACCATCAACTAGTCAATCGTCCGCGTTAGCATACGTTGTCATCATTACACAAATACATGAATGTGTCATTTGTATCTGCTAGGGGTGTAACGGTATGTGTTTTGTATTGAACCGTTTCGGTACGGGGCTTTCAGTTCGGTACGGGGGTGTACCGAACGAGTTTCTAAGCTAAAGCTAACTTTATCTGCTAAAGTCTTAACAAGTTGCTTTGCTTGTCTGCCTCTGTCTCAGCACGCAGCATTGTCCCACCCATACAACCATCTGATTGGTACACACGCAGCATTGTCCCACCCACACAACCATCTGATTGGTACACACGAAGCATTATCAGCCAATCAGCAGTGCGTATTCATAGCGCATGTAGTCAGCGCTTCAGCGTCGAGCAGATAGGTGTTTAGCAGGTGAGCATCAGGCAGCGGACTCTCCCCAAATGATAATAAACACCTCCCAGTCAACTACTAGTAACATCACTATGAGCCCGTTGACCTACTAGAAACTTAAACTGCAGCTCAGCTCGCTCGCAGTCCTGGTTTGAGGTGAAGGCTAATTACCTCTCAGTTCCAGCCACATCGACCCCTTCTGAGCGCCTATTTTCAGCTGCTGGGAATATTGTAAACAAGAAAAGAAGCAAAGCAAGTAGACATGCTAACCTTTCTTCATTACAACTGTTAGTCACTCACTGGAATGAGTAGAATTGGTTATTGTGTACTGTGTTGGACTGGATGTTTATTTTGCACATTTTAAAAGCAATACTTAATGTTTACAGTGCTCCAGAATATTTAGATTGGCACTTTTTTGTATTGGATGTTTATCTTTATTTTTGCACATTTTAAAGCAAAATAAGCAATACTTTTACTTTTGAAATGCTTATACTATTGCAGAATATTAAGATTTGCACTGGATGTTTACTTTTATATTTGCACATTAAAAAGCAAATAAGCTACTTTTAATTTTGTTAAATGTTAAAAGTTTTAAATGTTTACATTGTTACAGAATATTTTGTCATGTTGTTGTCAATGTTGACTGAGTGGCCATACTTTTTTTTTTTGTAAATAAAAGCCATGCCTTTTGAAAAAACTGGCCTACTTTTATTTTTTCATCTTCATTTTAAATAATAATTTAAAAAAAAATCGGTAAAAGGAAAAATAATCTATAGATGAATCGAAAAAATAATCTATAGATTAACCGATTAATCGAAAAAATAATCTATAGATTAATCGATAGAAAAATAATCGTTAGCTGCAGCCTTAGTATTAAGCTTGCTTTTGCACAATAAACCTGGCGTACATCCTTTTAAATAAGGATACAATTATTCTGTATAAGAGGCCATTTCTGTGTTATCCTCACACTAAAAGCATGCGTTTTGTTAGGATATGGCTATAGCTGGACCCCAAAGCAGAGCCCCAAGCTGCAGGGGCCTTATGTATTAGGCTTTCTTGCGTATGCCCTTTTTCATGGAAGAGTTGAGATGTATCAAGAGGGAAATGTGCGTTGCATCACGCTAACTTCATGCACGCACATCTGCATATCATTTTTTCTTCTGTGATATGGATCCCCTGGGTTTGAAATAAAATGACTACTATTACAATTCTACATAATGTGGATACTATGGCTGTGATGGTACCGGGTAGAAGGAGACGGCACTGAGGCTGGGAGAGCGTTTAGCCTGGGGCGTATTTATTCAAAAGGAAAATTCTATATTTCTATATATATATATATATATATATATATATATAATTTACATAATATATTATATCTCTGGTGGCGGTTGTTTAAGTAGCCGTCCCTCTCATCAGTGTTGATTGAAGATGGAACGCAGCTGCCTGCAGCAGCTTGAGTGACGCGCGCGCCAGGAGGTGCGCTCAGCGCGGCTCCCAGATGATTGGGGGGGGGACAGGGGGGGGGGGGGTGAGAGAGGGCTGATAGACACAGGCTTGATTTGGGACACATGAAAACTTGGGTGGATCTTCATGGAAGATGGGAGAGAGAGACGAATGGCAGCAGGGTTGACAATGGCGTTGATGGGGAAGGTCCCACGTAGCGGGGTGCCAATTTAGAGGACTGTACCTTGAGGTGGAGGTCCTTGGCCCGTAACATCACCGCATCCCGGCACCCTGATAGGAGGGTGCCGGGATGCGGTGCCGGTCGGCGTTGCGGCGCATCCTGTCCGATGTCTTCACTAAGGCAGCCCGAGCAGTCCTCCAAATGGTCTGGCAGCGTTTAAGGTGGGCCCGGGTGGAAGGTACCGGGCCGATTGGTACCGGGCCGCACAAGAAATTTAATTTAAAAAAAAAAAAAAAAATATATATATATATATATATATATATATATATATATATATATATATATTTATTTTTTATTTTTATTTTTATTTGTATTTTTATTTTTATTTTTATTTTTATTAAATCAACATAAAAAACACAATATATACATTATATATCGATATAGATAAATACAGTCTGCAGGGATACAGTCCGTAAGCACACATGATTGTATTTCTTTATGAAAATCAAAAAAAAAATCAAAATGCGTACCAGGTGGTATGCGTTGCAGAGATCCAATTTACTGAAAACTGTGGCGGGTGCGAGTGGCTCGAAGGAAGAACTCAGGCTGGGGGAGGGGGTATCTGTTCTTGATCGTGATGTTATTTAGTTGGCGGTAGTCAATACAGGGGCGTAGAGATCCGTCCTTCTTGCCCACAAAGAAGAATCCTGCTGCCACCGGGGACTTAGAGGGAGTAATAATGCCAGAGGCAAGAGAGTCCGAAATGTAGTCCTGCATGGCCTTCTTCTCGGGCAGGGACAGATTGTATAGACGGCTAGATGGGAGGACAGTATTGGGAACTAAGTCTATGGAGCAATCATATGGTCGATGCGGGGTAAGGGAGAGTGCCTGTTCCTTGTTGAAGACCGCGGCAAGGTCGTGATAGACGGGGGGAACATTAGAGAGGTCTGTGGGGGGTAAGGTGGCCTTGGGACTGCCACTCGGGGGGACTGCGGATCCAAGGCAGTTAGCGTGGCATGTAGGGCTCCAGGCCAGGATCTTGCCTGTAGACCAGGCAATGTGGGGATCGTGCTTGCAGAGCCAAAAGCGACCAAGGACTAGGGGGGCAATGGGGGCATCCAGAACACAGAGACTAATGGTCTCAGTGTGGTTCCCTGAGAGGGTAAGTAAAAGGGGTTCCGTCTGGTGGGTTATGGGACCGAGGGGGTGTCCGTCCAGGGCTTGAGCCGGTAGGGGGGTCTCAAGGGGTAGAAGCTGTATACCAGCCTGTTGTGCGAACTCCCGATCCATAAGACTGTCATCCGCTCCAGAAACCAAGTAGGCCCCGATGGTTAAGTTCTTGGAGTTCCATGATAAAGTTGCTGGGAAGAGGATGCCTGGATTCTTCCGCTTGTGGGGAACGGACGTATGGCTCACCAGGATTCCCCTGACTAGTGAGCCTTGTCTTTTGGCCGTATCGGGCAGTTCCTAATCTCATGACCTGCCACCCCGCAGTAGAGACAGAGGTGTTGCCGGAAGCGCCTCTCCCGTTCTTCGGCTGCCAGGCGGGATCTGCCTGGCTGCATGGGATCATCCGTGCCGGTGGCCCCAGGGGCCGATAGTGGTGGCCACATGACAGCGGGCGTTCTGGTGCGAGCACTTGGGCTTGACCTGCTGTGCGCTCGCTCTGCAGCTCGCTCGATTAGTCTTTGGTCCATCTGGAGAGCGAGGTCAATTAAGGCCCGGTAGGACGTAGGTCGGTCCCGAGGAAGTCCGTCCTTCACTGAGTCACTGAGCCCGCGTCGGTACGCGCTCTGGAGTGCCTTGTCCCCCCACCCGCTGTCAGCTGCGAGGGTGCGAAACTCCAGGGTGTAATCAGCAACGGAGCGGGATCCCTGCTGAATGGAGTGGAGGTGGGGGGCGGCATCCCCCCCCGTCCACTGGGTGGTCAAAAACAGCCCGGAACTCGGCGCGGAAGGCTGAGTAGTCAGTACCAAGTCCGTTGCTCTGGTCGATTGCCGCTGTGGCCCATCGCAGCGCACTGCCTGACAGGAGGGAAAACAGGAAGGCAATCTTGGCCCCATCAGACGAGTAGCGAGAGGGCTGGTGTTGAAATATGAGCTCGCACTGGACCAAAAATCCCCGGCAGAGTTCAAAATCTCCCTCAAATGTCTTGGGTGTGGCAATCTTGGGTTCCCTGGGGAGGGAGGTGTTCCATGTTGTGGTAGCCGCTGAGGCAGCCGCGGAGGCACCCGTATCCAGCGCAGGTCTAGGGGGGGTTCTTGGCTCAATGGTGTCCAGCCTAGACAGCAGGCTGGCAAAGGCAGCATTAAGCTGGGTCTCCAAGTGATCGAAGCGAGACTGTTGCTGCCGGACAATAGTGTACACGGTGGGAAGATCGGGGTTCGTGGGGGGTCGGGGAGAGGAAGTGGAGCGAGCTCTTCTTGTGCCGTCTGGTTCCGACATGGCCAGAACGTACTGTGATGGTACCGGGTAGAAGGAGACGCCACTGAGGCTGGGAGAGCGTTTAGCCTGGGGGGTATTTATTCAAAAGGAAAATTCTATATAAATATATATATATTATTATATATATATATATATATAATTTACATAATATATTATATTGTATAATATATTATGATATTATATTACATATTATATTATATATATCAATATATGTATATATCAGATGTGTATGTAACCAAACAGGAAATGGGTGTCAGACTATGTGTAGAATTTAACTGGAGGGTTTTACCGTAAGTGTTGGAGGTGCGTGTTGAGAGGAGCGGTGCTGTCAGACAAGGGCAAGGCAGGCAGGGTTTGTCCAGGGGCGGAAGCGTGGTCGGGAGGCAGGAGAGAGTCGTCGTAGTCCGGGGGCAAGCGAGGAGTCGAGAACCAGGAAGCACGAGGAAGACAGGGAAGATCCAGCAGCGCACGACACTTAGCGTGACTCGGGGACGCACACAGGGAGCTGCGGGGTGAGGGAGGACACGACAATTAGCGCAGGGAACAAAACACAGAGATCAGGATCAAAAAGGCAACTAGGAAGCTGGAGACGAGCTTACGGTACGATGTACAGATTGCTACGTTCTGGCAAAGGATCTCTGGTGGCGGTTGTTTAAGTAGCCGTCCCTCTCATCAGTGCAGTGTGTTGATTGAAGATGGAACGCAGCTGCTTGCAGCAGCTTGAGTGACGCGCGCGCTAGCGCGCTTGGAGGTGCGCTCAGCGCGGCTCCCAGATGATTGCGCACTAGTGTGCGTCTGGGCCGTGACAATGGCGACACAAATAGGCAGTTTTTCAGGCTTTGCCAACATTTGATTTAATCAAAATTCACTTGTTCGCGAATGTATTTAATGTATTTTATTACATTTAAAAAAAACAACTAATGAATTGAGACAGAGCACAATAGAAGCCACATTTAGCATTCTAAAACTGTGTCAGAAAATACATGGAATCAACCCAATTACATCTGTGAATCAACCGCTTTGGTACAATCCTAATATCATAATTAATAAAAATGTGGTCAAATGGAAAACATGGAAAGACATTACTAAACCTCATCATATTATTAATGTAAACTCCTTTAAACCGTTCAATGAATTAGTTGATCAATATAATATACCCAGAAATCTTTTTTAAAAATTGTATCTCTTTAAAACACGCCGTGAAGAAATGCATATCGTGTGAAAATATGTATTTTAATAGCCATGAACTGGAAGATGCACTTTTTAATCAGGATACAATTAACAAATTAATTAAAAGATTTTATGGAATAATAAATGAACATCATACTAGAAATGCAAATGATGCATGTGTTCGGAAGTGGATGATTGCCTTAAACATTTTAGATGAAAGAGACATATCATGGAATTATATTTGGAAAAATGCCAATAAGCCTTTTAGAAACATTAAAAATAAGATGAGTCAATTTAAGATCTTGAATAGATTGTATTTTACATCTTCTCAGCTGTTTAACATTGGTACAGTAGATAGCAAGTTATGTATGAAGTGTCAGGCAGCTGAGTGAACTCTTGTTCATTTATTGTGGGAATGTCAGAGAATAAAAGAGTTATGTTTGAAAACAACAAAAGAAGCAATCACAATCCTAAATATAAACATCCCAATGACACTGTAAACTTGTATTCTTAGTGATCTGCATCAATTTAGTAACGTGTCATCAAAGAGTAAAAATGCATTTCTTTCAATATGCATCATAACAAAAATGGTAATATTAAAACAAAATGATAGATGCTGATAGTCCAACTCATACTGACTGGTATACACAAGCTATGGAGATTATATCAGTAGAAAAAACTGCATTTAGTTTAGATAATAATGAGTCATACATTGGAATATGGAATCCATTATCTAAATTAGTTTTAACTATTAAATGGAACTAAAATAAGACTTTTTTTTAATCTTTGTGGTAAATATTGGACACAATGTGTTGTCGAGCTTATGAGATGTGATGCAAGTGTAAGCCACTGTGACACTATTGTTATTTTTGTTTTGTTTTTATTTTATTTTTTATAAATGGCTGTGATGATAATGTCAATGAGGAATTTGTAATCTATGTCGGAATGCTTATTAATATTGATAATGTTGTTGATATTATTCATCTTTGTTTGACTATTTTTGGATTATTTTGTGTCATGTGTGTGTGTCCTCTCAATTGCTCTGTTGATTGCTATTCTAAATGTTGCTGACATATATTTGTGAGGATGTGTATTTTTTTTTTTCCGGCGATTATTTTGCCATTCATAATCAAATCCAAGTCGATTGCAATGCATCAAAGAAATGTCATTGGATTTGTGCGTGCGCACACTTTAATACCCATCCATCAATCCATTTTCTACCGCTTGTCCCTCTCGGGGTCGCGGGGGTGCTGGAGCCTATCCCTGCTGCACTCGGGCGGAAGGCGGGGTATACCCTGGATACCCTGGACGGGGCCAACACAGATAGACAACATTCACACTCACATTCTCACACTCGGGCCAATTTGCACACATTAATACATATGATTTTTTTCTGGCCTACAATGTTTTTTGCATTTGAACGTGCGCATATTTTTTAGTAGGAAATCCATGCAACTCTAATACAAGTAGCCCCAGGAATTTGGTAACTGGACAGAATTTGGAGGCACAAAACAAAACAACCTAGCATCTTCCTGGTGGAAATGGAAAGCTTATGGAGGATCCACCTGTGCTTCATACACGGAGGAAAACTAAAACAGAACAACTACAAAACAAAACTACGGGTCAAATAAATATCATGCCCTTACAAAAATAAACAAATAAAAATGTGTTCAATTAGTAATTTGGAATTCTGAGTAGTTATTTAACAATTTGTTGTTACACCTGTATGTCCACAGACTCCAGTTATCATGTACGATGCAACAAGGGTGCCATCTCCAAAGGACGGTTCAAAAGAGCTGACCAAGCCATTGATCCCTGCAGAAGGAGTGGACGTGGGAACAACAACAGGAGAAGTTTTAACGCCATCAACAACCGAACATGCGAGAACTGAGGAAGGACAGTCTGCTGCAGAGGAGGAAAAACCTAAACCAGAGCCAGTTCTGGTGAAAAAGCCACAAAGAGAGATACTGGACCATGAGAGGAAGCGGAGGGTAGAGCTCAAATGTATGGAGCTCCAAGAGATGATGGAGGAGCAGGGGTAAGTCTAGTCCTATTTGTTGTGCAGTATGAAAACAAGCTCACACACACACACACACACACACACACACACACACACACACACACACACACACACACACACACACACACACACACACACACACACACACACACACACACACACACACACACACACGTTACCTTCTCGAGACCTCAAAAAAATTATTTAGAACCACCCTTTCTAGATGTATAAAGATTTGTATTTACAACATTAATAATATTTTAGACTTAGACTTAGACTTCCTTTTTTATTGTCATTCCAATTTGAACTTTACAGTACAGATAAGAACGAAATTTCGTTACATAAGCTCACGATAGTGCAGGATAAAAAAGCAATAAGGTGCATATATAAATAAATAAATAAATAGGTTACTGTACAGATAAATATATTGCACTTTTTCACATGCGTCCACGTTTATAGATGTATGTTATATTGTCTTTTTTATTCCAGGGAGTTAATCCATTTTGGGGGGAGTTGAGGGGATAATTTAATTATGATGCGTTCAAGAGTCTTACGGCCTGAGGGAAGAAGCTGTTACAGAACCTGGAGGTTCTGCTCCGGAGGCTGCAGAACCTCTTTCTCTCGTAAGAGCCTGAGTGAAGCGTCTCGCGCGTGCGGGACGAGACCTCCCCATATAAATCTTTCGCCTTTTACTAAAGATTAGGGTTAGGGGTTAGGGTTATTAAAAAGGTAAGCTTTTAGCAATTTTTTTTTTTTTTTAATGTTTTTTTTTAAATTGTTTTTTTATCTTCATTATTTACTTCAAGTTATTACAGTATGTCTCTATATACATATTTATTTTATAAATTAATTTTGGCTAAAGGGGCACTTTTCAATTCCTTACACACACTTGTTATTACATATGTTGGCCAGAGGGGGAGCAATTAATTTTCTTACACACACTTGTTATTTCATATGTTGACCAGAGGGGGAGAGCTTTTAAAACTGACACACAGTTTTGAAAAATCCCTCCTTTTTGGGACCACCCTAATTTTGACAGATTTCACCACCAGGGATGCAAATGAGACATTCTCTATTAGATGCAATGGTTTTCCGTATTGGGACCATGATTTTGGTCCTCACTTGTTCCTTCACCGTTTCTCATATGGAAGGTACTCATCCTTGTTGATGTCTCAAGAAGGGTAAAACAATACAAGAACACACACAAACACACACACACACACACGCACAAATACATACACACAGTGATACGGAAGCATGGCTAGCAGACGCTGGCTGGATGTGTGGCTGTGTTTCATGAAATCCAGACTGCGGACAATCACAGGTGGCAGAGAAGAAAGGAAAACATACATTTAATTCAAATATATTGTGTTTGTGTGCGTGTGTGTAAATATACACTATATTGCCAAAAGTTTTTGGCCACCCATCCAAAGGATGAGAATCAAGTGTCCTAATCACTTGGCCCGGTGTATAAAATCAAGCATTTAGGCATGGAGATTGTTTCTACAAACATTTGTGAAAGAATGGGCCGCTCTCAGTGATTTCCAGCATGGAACTGTCATAGGATGCCACCTGTGCGACAAATCCAGTCGTGAAATGTCCTTGCTTCTAAATATTCCGAAGTCAACTTTATTATAAGAAAAGTGAAAAGTTTGGGAACAACAGCAACTCAGCCACCAAATGGTAGGCCACGTAAACTGACAGAGAGGGGTCAGCGGATGCTGAAGCGCATAGTGCAAAGACTTTCTGCACAGTCAGAGCTCCAAACTTCATGTGACCTTCCAATTAGCCCATGTACAGTACGCAGAGAGCTCCATGGCCGAGCAGCTGCATCTAAGCCATACATCACCAAGTCCAATGCAAAGTGTGGGATGCAGTGGTGTAAAGTACGTTGCCACTGGACTCTAGAGCAGTGGAGACACGTTCTCTGGAGTGATGAATCACACTTTTCCATCTGGCTATCTGATGGACCAGTCTGGGTTTGGAGGTTGCCAGGAGAACGTTACATTTCGGACTGCATTGTGCCGAGTGTGAAATTTGATGGAGGAGGAATTTTGGTGTGGGGTTGTTTTTCAGGAGTTGGGCTTGGCCCCTTAGTTCCAGTGAAAGGATCTATGAATGCTCCAGGATACCAAAACATTTTGGACAATTCCATGGGATGGCACTTCAAGTTCATATGTGAGTAAAGGCAGGTGGCCAAATACTTTTGGCAATATAGTGTATGTACTGTATGTGTATGAATGCATATATGTTTGTGTCTGTCTGCCACAATGGCTTACACTGTTTTTCACTGTTGCACTGCTGTTCGTACTGGTATTTATTTTTAACATTTAAACATGTTATTGTTTGCCTTGTATTTTAACAGCACCCAACAGAGTAGCCACCTGTAATTTTGTCATGCTGTCACGTTTGATGACAATAAAGTGTTCTATATACAGTACAGGCCAAAAGTTTGGACACACCTTCTCATTAAATGCGTTTTGTTTATTTTTAAGACTATTTACATTGTAGATTGTCACTGAAGGCATCAAAACTATGAATGAACACATGTTGAGTTACTGTATGTACTTAACAAAAAAAGGTGGAATAACTGAAAACATGTTTTATATTGTAGTTTCTTCAAAATAGCCACCCTTTGCTCTGATTACTGCTTTGCACACTCTTGGCATTCTCTCGATGAGCTTCAAGAGGTAGTCACCTGAAATGGTTTTCACTTCACAGGTGTGCTTGAAGCTAATGAATGTGTTTTCAGGGTTAAACCTCATTATTAAAAATGTTGTAAAACCACTGCTTCTTATTTGGGGAACTAGGTTGACAGTCTGAATAATAGCAAGCTTGATGAGGACATTGAAAACACCACAGTTTGAATACTTAAACGGCTTTAACTAATGAAGTAGAGGTATATGTCATTGTTCTTAAAGGGGAACTTCACATTTTTTTTGGAATGTTGCCTATCGTTCACAATCCTTAAGAAAGATAAGAACACAAACGTTTTTTGGGGTTTTTTTGCATTCAAATGTTTTATAATCAGCTTGTTCTAAGTGGGTAGCAAGGCTAGAAATGGGAGCAATCAGCTTCTATAACCAGCTGTGCATCCTGTGTAACTGTATAGTCAGATTAAAAAAGATAACATAAATCCTCATTTGTCCAAAAATAATCATCTCCGTCATCTATTACGAAGTCTGTCTGCCAACTTACATTTGTTGCTGGAAGTAGGAAGTACGTTGCTACGGGCACTAGAATGAATGTTAAAAGTTAAAAGTTCCGGTCATGCCTAAAATGACCAAAATATGTTAAGTATTGCACATATGGCATATTGTTATGAAAGTGTTTGTTAGTACATTACATATATTCTTTCAGCGTCGAGTCATACTATAAAACTATAAAAATGGGACCCATTACCTCCGTGCTTGACACTCGGCATCAAAGGTTGGAATTGGGGGTTGAATCACAAAAAAAGGATTCCCGGGCGCCGCCACCGCTGCTACTCACTGCTCCCCTCACCTCCCAGGGGGTGATCAAGGGTGATGGGTCAAATGCAGACAATAATTTTGCCACACCTAGGGTGTGTGTACTTTAACTTTAACTATATAAAACATTGATGGAGGGTTTTGAAGTTGTTTTGGGGCCTTTTTTTAATTTTTAGAATCCTAAAAAAAAAACTAAAAAAAAAACGTGTTCTTGTCTCTCATAATGATTGTGTATGATATACAAAATAAATAGAAAAATTGCCTACTGTTTTACTGTATATGGTTGATTTTCATGATGAACTTGTACACATTGTTTTCAAAATATAGTTTTTGAATATTAATAAAGGTTAATAATAAATGAAATATATAAATGGAGTATTCAATATTGTTTTATTTTAACTATAACACAAAACAAATACATGTGTTTTGTCCAGATAGTTTAGTCTATATTGACCTGCATTGTATTGTTTTTTGTGAATTGGCCCCCGTATCTTTAATTTTTATTTTGGACACCCCTGTGTTAAATGGTGTTCACAAGGTTAAAATTCAGTTTGTATTTTCTAAATAAATATTTTATATAGTTTATTTACCGTACTTTCATTTATTTATGTGATTTTTAATTGTTATACATAGATAAAGACAGTATACTTTTGTGTTTTTTTATATATAGATATTTTATAAAGACAATGTACTTTTTATTGTTGTGAGCTTTTACTTTATACATAGATATTTCATATTGTATTCATTTTCATACATACTGCCTAGATATTTTATATAGATAATATAATTTTATTTTGGTAACTTCATTTTTTTGTGAATTTATTTTGACAACTCTTTTTTTGTTATTTGTGTTTTATGTTTTACGTCTGATGTTCTATTATTTATTTTTATGCTGATATGGCAAACCCCAGTGCCTTTTTTGATCTTCAGTCAGTATTGTCATTGCAATGGCTTTTGATTTGTGTATGGACACATAATTCACAACTCTCGCTACAATGCATTGGACTGCCTTAAACATTTTTAGATCGTGAGGACAGGTGTGTGCCTCACAATACCAAAGTCCTGGGTTCGATCTGGGTCTTTCTGTGTGGAGTTTGCATGTTCCCTCGTGACTGTGTGGGTTCCCTCCGGGCACTCCAGCTTCCTCCCACCTCCAAAGACATGCACCTGGGGATAGGTTGATTGGCAACACTAAATTGGCCCTAGACTGTGAATGTGAGTGTAGATGTTGTCTGTGTTGGCCCTGCGATGAGGTGGTGACTTGTCCAGGTTGAACCCCCTCGCTTCCGCCCGAGTGCAGCTGGGATAGGCTCCAGCACCCCTGCAACCCCAAAACGGACAAGCGGTAGAAAATGGATAGATAGAGTGTACGAAAGCCTATTGTGTGCCGTTAACCAGTTCTGTAATATTCCTGTGCCTTTAAGTTGATAGGTCAATCTGTGACGTCATTTCCCCTTTAAAGCACGTCTTTGTCAGAATAGCCGGTTTCGATCAATGGTGCCTTGTGTGCGTTGACGACTAAATGTAAGTTGTGTCATATACTGTTACAGCATTTGAACTAAATGTCGTGCCTTGCTACTTCTGCACATGTGTGGTTCATCGTATGCTAAGTTCAGATGTTTTTGGGTCAATTTAGAGATAATTAGTCTCGTTGATGCGTTTCCATTCACGCGTAGTTTATTTAACATCATTGCAACTGCGATGACGTTATTTGGCCTCTAGATGGCGACAGAGGCCACATAATCGCCATTTATGGCTCTGAAGCTTATAAACTTGTTGAAGTTCATGCATAGTTAAGTGCAGTATATATGTTGTTATTATGCACACCTTTATATTATATTATGTATGCACATGCATATATACTGTATTGCTGCATATTAATGAGTATATAATTGGATTGTAATTTTTCCTCTTTTCTCTAATTGTTTAGACCACACACAAACACACACACACACACATTCACATCTACCTTTCAGCAATAAAGATGATTAAAGGATTCTCTGGCCGGAATCTGTACATCGTGTCCCAACTCTAAAATAACTACTATCCCTTCCTTACATTGGTCCTTCGAGCCGGATAGAGTTCCACCATCAGACACTATGAAGTCATCACCTGCTGACCACCAGCCCTCTGTCAGGCCAAAGAGAGACATTAAACTACCACAGCATTTGGCCCCTTATGATGTCACCCTCCTTCCCTCTCAACTGCCTGCTGCCCAAGTCTCCTCACTATCAGTAGGACAATACGGTGAAGCAAGGCCAACCACAGCTAGGAGTGCGTCAAGGTATCAGTCATCTGCTTCATCACGTCGATCCTCTCGGCGATCGCATGGGCTTCAACTGCTCCAAAATATTCTGGATGTTCAAACAGCTGCCCTAGAGGAACAAATTAAATGTTTGGAGCTTGCTGACCTACAGCAAGAAATAGAGGAGGAAAGGAAAGCTGACTTGGAGGCTAAGAGATTGGATGCACAAGCTAAAGAAAGACAAAGACTACAAGAGGATGCTCACCTTGCCAAGGAGAGTATGGCAAGGGAAGTGGAATGGCGCAGACGTTTCAAGAAACTGGAGAAAGACTTACATATTGCCCATATTGTCAAGTCTTTCCTGTCGCAGTCTGAAGATGATTCAATGTGAACAACGTCAGCTCCGCCCTCTGCTGACATGCTTCAGCTCCCATCAACGGCTCATATGAAACCTGCTGCCGCTATCCCAATGACTCAGCCATTGACAACGATTCCCATTCCTGTCTAAGGTGCACAAACTTGTGTCCCGACTTTAGTAGCCCCCACTACAGCTCCTGTCTCTGTCACCTTGCCTGCATCTGTGTCTTTCACAAATCAATATATGCCAGTCTTTCCCACATTTAGTTATGCATCAACAATGACACATGCAGCCGCAGTGCCACAAACCATGCAGACTTCTGTACCACAACCACCAGTTCCAGCTGGTGCACCTCCTCAAGCTGGGCAGTATGTACAATACACCTTACCATCTGCTACTCCAGCCCCGGCAGCACCAGCCTGGTCCTACCCGAGCATCGAGACACTCATCGCTACATCCTATGGCATTCCTAAACCAGTACTTCCAAGGTTTGAGAGTGACCGGGAAAGTGATTTCGCTCTACTCAAGATGGCGCTAGAGAACTTGATGAATAGTCATCCTCACCTCAGCGAGCAATATAAATATCAAGTTCAACTAAATCAGCTCAAAATCCCTAACGCTCTGCAGTTAGCCAAGTAATTCATGTATGACCCAAAACCGTACACGGCTGTGCTAGGGGCTCTACAAGACAAATATGGCCAGCCTAGACAACTAGTACAGAGTGAACTAGGAGCTATCCTTAACTCACCAGCCATCAAAGTGGGGGATGCAAAAGCTTTCGACACCTTCGCTCTCTTCAGTTCAGACCTTAGTTGGTATGCTGCGGACTTTAGAGGGACCCCTTGGATACGAGCTCAAATGTGGTTCTCACATTGACCGCCTCATAAGTAAAATGCCTCTTGCTCACGAGACGGATTTATGGAATACTGTCTTTGTCGAGGCATCCTACAGCCAGGTACCAACCAAACTTACACCCTGCCCAACCTGGCATCCTGGCTCCAAGTTAAAGTTTAAGCTAAGCGCCTGGCCTGCCGAGTCACTCACCTCTACAACTCGGGGCCTCCTCCTGCAAAGAGGGAGCATAATGGTTCATGGCCCAAACAAAGGACAGCGTCAGTTCTCCTATGTTCTGGTGAGACTGGTAGCAGCCAGAGCACCAATCTGACAAAGTCACAACCCTTTAAACCTAGTTCTTATTGTCTATTTTGCAACAGTAAGGAGCATTATCTCAACTCATGTCTGGACTTCAAGAAACTGAATACCAGTGAGATCAATAAGTGGATCCAAGAAGGTAACAGATGTTGAAAGTGCGGTCGTGGCCACAAAGCTGCAGCATGTACGCTTAAACACCCTTGTAAATTATGCAAAGAGACGCACCTCACAGTATTGCATGACACGATCCAAGAGTCATCTCAACAAGTCCTGATTATGAGTAACCAAAAACCCACAGTCTACCTGGAACAGCCTCAAAGCCCTCAAAGAGTTTTGCTGAAAGTTGTTAAAGTGCTCTTACAAAATAGAGAACGCACTCTAGAGACATCTGCTGTGCTTGATGATGGTTCTGAGAGAACACTCATCCTCCACTATGCAGTAGAGCAGCTACAACTTGCTAAGCATCCTGAAATCCTTCACCTGAGAACTGTTCAACAAGAAGTGAAAGTGCTCAATGGTTCGTCAGTCAGCCTTCATGTCTCTCCCATCTTCAAGCCAAGCAAGAAGTATTGGATTAAAAATGCCTTCACAGCTGAGAATCTGAGCCTATCTCAGCACACATATCCAGTAGCGGCCCTCCAAAAACACTACGAGCACCTCAAGGACCTTCCTTTGCTGCCTATCCATCGAGCGCAACCGCTACTCCTCATAGGTTCTGATATGTCTCAGCTTCTTGCTCCTACAGATCCGGTGCGAGCAGGCCCATCTGGCGGCCCCATAGCAGTCTGTACCAACCTAGGCTGGTCCCTACAAGGTCCGTCTGTGATCTCCGTATCTCCCCATCAGCCTTCATCTGAACCGGAACCGGATGCCACAGAGCTGAGGAAATCCGCCTTCGTTGGAACTATTTCCTGTGCTTCATCCACTCAGGTTACTGATTTCAGTAAGTTATCCACATGGAAACAGCTTCTACAAGAGACAGCTAGCTCCCTTCATGGGGCGGCTGATGCTGGTGCTTCATCTCCACCTTCCACCGTGGATTTTCTGCAAGCCGAAAAACTTATATTGCAAAGGGTTCAAAGAGATTGTTTTCCAGAAGAGTTGACAGCGCTCAAGGCTGGACGGTCTCCGCCTTCAGACAGTCGACCTGCATCACTTTCACCAGAATACGAAGGAGCAACAGGATTACTCAGAGTTGGTGGACGGTTGCGGCATGCGGAGAGTTTAGATTGGGAGAGAATCCACCCCATAATCTTGGATCCAAGCCACCATGTGACAAAGCTTGTCATAAAGGAACATGATGGTCCAGAAAGAGTTCTTGCTGAAATACGACGTAGCTTTTGGATCTTAAGGGGCAGAAAAGCAATACGGAAACATCAGTATACATGTCTAGAATGTCGTCGTTTGAAAGCCAAGCCTGATATCCCTAAAATGGCTGATTACCCCCCTGCCGACTGCGACTTCATAAGCCACCTTTCTACTTAACCGGAGTTGATTGCTTTGGACCTCTTCAAGTGAAAATTGGGCGCCGCACAATGAAAAGATGGGGTATTATCTATAAGTGCATGACAACTCGCTCTGTACACTTGGAACTACTGGAGAATCTTGATACGGACGCATTCCTGCTATCCTTAAGAAGATTCATCTCATGACGGGGCAAACCCTTTGAACTCCTCATGGACAATGGTACCAACTTTGTTGGTGGAGAACGTGAATTACGTGAAGCAGTTGCTTCAATGGAACCACAGTTGAGAGAGCAACTTGCAGAGCACCAGATTTCATTCCGATTCAACCCTCCAAGCGCACCACATTTTGGGGGCACATGGGAGAGACAGGTAAAATTCATTAAGACAGCACTCAGAGTTGTTCTCAAAGACCAAACAATCCCTGAATCAATATTACTGACAACATTGATAGAGGTTGAAGGCATAATGAATGCTAAACCTCTCGGTTACCTGTCTTCGGACGCCTCAGACCCAGACCCAGTCACACCCAATCTCCTTCTTATGGGCCGTCACGATTCATCTCTACCTCAAGCAATCTACGATCCCTGTGGTCTCGGAAAAAGACGTTGGAGGCACAGCCAAGTCCTAGCAGATCACTTCTGGTCGTCTTTCATCCAGCATTACCTTGCCAGGGCTTCTAGAACGTAACAAGTGGAGGAACGATGGCAAGATCCTTTTGGCTGGTCAAGTTGTTTTGATAGTGGACCTCAACTCGCCCGAGGATCGAGGCCTGTAGGACGGATCACTCAGACACATCCAGGAGCAGATGGACGGGCCTGGACTGCCAGAGTTCAAGTGAAGAATCGCACCTACCTTCGCCCAGTCGCCCGACTGATCATGCTTCCACCTCTTGATGACGAGGACACTACCTCATAGACTTTCTTCTGGTTTCAACTGCCAAATGGACAGTTGGGGGCGGCTGTGTACAAACGCCTATTGTGTGCCGTTAACCAGTTATGTAATGTTCCTGTGCCTTTAAGTTGATAGGTCAATCTGTGATGTCATTTCCCCTTTAAAGCACGTCTTTGTCAGAATAGCCGGTTTCGATCAATGGTGTCAGCCAGCCTTGTGTGCGTTGACGACTAAATGTAAGTTTTGTCATATACTGTTACAGCATTTAAACTGAATGTCGTGCCTTGCTACTTCTGCACATGTTTGGTGCATCGTATGCTAAGTTCAGATGTTTTTGGGTCAATTGAGAGATAATTAGTCTCGTTGACGGCGTTTCCATTCACGCATAGTTTATTTAACGTCATTGCAACTGCGATGGTGTTATTTGACTTCTAGATGGCGACAGAGACCACATAATCGCCATTTATGGCTTTGAAGCTTAGAAACTTGTTGAAGTTCATGCATAGTTAAGTGCAGTATATATGTTGTTATTAGGCACACCTTTATATTATATTATGTATGCACATGCATGTATATTGCTGCATATTAATGAGTATATAATTGGATTGTAATTTTTCCTCTTCTTTATTTTTTTAGACCACACACAAACACACACGCACACACACAAAAACACACATTCACATCTACCTTTCAGCAATAAAGATGATTAAAGGATTATCTGGCCGGAATCTGTCCATCGTGTCCTATCTCTAAAATAACTACTATCCCTTCGTTACATGGAGGATATAATGAAATTGCTTTAAACAGTATTCACATTTGAAAAATGCTATTTTTAAAAGCCAATTAACCTGAACATGATCAAATTGTTTTGATATTGTAGCACCCTGAAACTAGAGTTGGATGTAAAATCTAAAGTTGTATTATAATGCATAAATAGAATAATACTTATTCTGTTTTTTTTACATGCATTATGCAATGTTTTTCTTTTTTCATATTCATCTCCATGTATGATTAGTTATGAGTATTGGGAAGGGGAGCTGCGTCATTTCCTAGGTTATGTGTGTAATGCGCATGCTCGAGAACGAAACAGGAAGTGAAAGAGTGAGCGGGAAAAAGAGGAATATCAAAAAATGCCTGTAATATTAATCGTGGGCTTCTTGAATAAATATTGCACCGAAGAGACGACGTTTGGTCATTTTAAGGGTGCAACATAATGTTGGTGTTTACGCCCGGTCAGGCGAAGTTATCCCTGTGGAAAGAAGTTTTGATGAAAACAGTGCAGTGCAGTGAACTACCGAAGTCAAGCTCGTTAATGATCAGCGAACAACGTTCCCCCACCGAAAGAAAAGGGGAAAGTCTACCAATCAAGATCAGTGATTTGTGAGTAAATGCCTTGAGTGGGAATCACTACTGAACGAAATCGAAAAGAAACTTGTCACGTTATCAGTACGTCATCTCAAATTAATAAGTGAAGCGTTGAAATTAGGACTTGCGGAAGAAGTGCAATTGTAATGTCGTTTACTAAGGAGAATGATTCTGAAATACTTGGAAAGTGAGGAGATTACAAGTTTAGAAGATGGAGGCTTGTCAATACTTTTGGCTACAAATGATTTAATCGATAACATCCAGAAAAAGGCTGACAGCAGCAACTTAACAGCGGAGCCTCCTGAGCAGTCAAATGTGGTTTTGGAGCGCCCTCTACTGGCAGCCGATGGTACTACAAGTCAAACAGTGCCAACAACTTCACCTAGTAGTGTACCATACGCAGAAAAAAAGCATGTCAATAACCGATCTCAATTTTAATTTGCACCCAATGTATCGAAAATAATTTAGGATCATTGGACAAATAGGTGATGCAAGGCAAAAGGTCAAATTAAATTACACCAGTCTCGAAAGACACATTCAACGTGGATTGAAAAAAGGTTATGATGAAGGTGAAATTGTGGAGGTAGTGATTCAATCAATTGCGCCTGATGTCAAAATACGAAGTTACATGGAAAGCAGACCAGAATTAACACTAAACTCATTAAGACACATTTTAAGGACGCATTTTGTTGAGAAAGATGCCACAGAGCTATTTCATATGCTGACACGAATGGTCCAAGAGCCTAAAGAAACCCCTACTCAGTTTCTCATCCGTGCCATGGATCTTAGACAGAAAGTCCTTCTTACATCTGAGACAGCAAAGATTGGCCTAAAGTATAACCCAGAACTTGTACAGACACAATTCCTTCAAACATTGCTGACTGGCTTAAGTGATGATGCTATACGCTCAGACATAAAACCTTACCTACAGGACCCATTTGTGTCAGATGAAGTACTGCTTGACAAGATGAGTGTGGCCTACAGTGTGGAGTTAGAAAGGCGAAACAAACTCTCAGCTGTGACTAGGCCCAAAAGCATTAAAGTGGCAATGGTTCAGGAAGATGAAGGTGGTGATGATGTGCAGGCGCATGCTCCAAAGAAAGACAAAAGTCACATGTCAAAGCCAAATCCAATAATAGACAAACTTGAAGCTAGAAATAAGGTAATCTGCGAAGCCTTGCAAAACCTTACTACACATGTTGCCTCTCTTAGTCTAATGAAACCAAAAGAAGGGAACATTGGGGCTAAACCAAAGCAAGATGACTCAAATAGTGCGAAACAGACACAATTCAAATGTCGTGAATGCCAAAAATCAAATCCAGAGGGTAAATGCACGCATTGTTGCAAGTGTGGAAGCAGTGAACATTGGGCTGTTGGCTGTCGAAAAGGAAAAATATCTAATGCCCAATTACAGCGAGCGAGGAGAGAACGGCAAAACTAGTGGGACGAAGAAGCCTCATTCAGTGCGAACTTGGCGATGTACCCACAACAGTGCTATGGGACATTCCATAGTTGATATGGAATGGAAAAGAACACATTTTCGTGATGCCGAAATTCGACCAGTGCATGAACTGTTAGATGAAGGTAGCCTTGACCTCTCTGCCACAAATGGCACAAAGATCCCATATGAAGGTTGGCTAGGGGTCAAATTTAGCCTGCCTGACGACCCAGGAAGCGAATGAACAATCCCTTTGCTAGTAAGCAGCCAGCCACTTGCCAATCCAATAATAGGCTTTAATGTTATTGAAGAGTTAGCACCAATGAACAGCTCTACCCACAAATTAGCTAGCAAATTCATACACAGTCTTCAATCAGCATTGGACGTTGGTCACAGAAAGGCCAAAGCTGTGTATTCAGTCCTGAAAAAGAAAACAGGCAGTTCAAACAGTCAAGTGGCTCGAGTCGGGAGACAAGATGTCATCATACCAAAGCACGAGATGCTGACAATAGCCTGTGGAAAACTGAATAAGAACATACTCATGACAGAAAATGCACTTTTGGAATCGCATGAAATTGCGCCATGGCCAGCTGCCCTCCAGGTAAAGCAACAAATAATCAAGCTACCAGATGACAAATCTGTAGTAACTGTAGTCGTTGAAAACAATACAGACGACAACATCAGACTACGAAACAGAACTGTGCTTGGTTGGCTATATGCTGTAGATGACCTTAAGAACATTGAGCAAGTTGAGCAGAAGAAGTGACAACTGTGAAAGAGTGTGATACACATCAACCCAAAGAACAAACCTGGGACCCACCAGTTAACTTCTCACACCTAACGTCAGAACAACAGCGGAAAGTGAGACAGATGCTAATGGAAGAGAGTGAGGTGTTCGCTCAAGATGATTGGGACACAGGATGCATTCCGGAGCTGCAGATGATGATTCAATTGAAGTATGACATCCCAATCACAAAGACTTACAATGCCATCCCCCAGCCTCTGTATCAGGAAGTAAAGAAACACAGATGCAGATGCTAATAATGACGTGGTGAACCGCACAATGTCAAAGTGGTCCCTCTTCTCCTTTTCTGAACCTTTTTGAGTCTTTAACTCAAATATGTACATCTTTAATCAGGTCATGTATAACCAAAGGCTTGCAAGGACTGTTGTAAACTATCAGGAAGCACATATCAAATGGTAATGTGTCCCCTGAATTGCACTCATGAATATAAAGAGCTTCTGTTGTGCTGAGCTGACAGCTGCTGGGTTGAGAGATTGGCCGACAGAAGAACCCGATGCTGCTGTCAGACTTTTTGGACGATCTTCTAGCTAATCAAATTGCCCACACTGTTAATATTCTGATAATATGTTGAAAGCAGCAACTGAGAAGACATAGAATCAGGCTTCTTTTACATCTTAAACAGCCCTTTTCCATAGAATCAGAATCAGAATCAGTACCACATAGTACTGATGATTCATGTCTACATCAATCACAGAAGAACAAATCCAGTTTATATGCTTGACAAATCAAAATATCCACAAATCAAAGCTCCTATTTTTTGCCTGACTCAGAACTACCGTCCTCCTCTCCTCTTTAAAATATGGGCAGGTGATGAGACTCCACCAGCAGAGCAGCTCAGTGTTCCGACATGGGCTGACCAGCCAGCCTATCTTGTGACAATTTGTTGGCAGAGCAGAAAATACAGAATACATGTATTTAAAATTGAATATTACAAAATATGCTTTGAAGGGATGTTTTCACTCCTACTGTGAGAGGCTGCGTGGAGCATTCTAAGGGGGTTGGATTTATTTTTCCGTATTCATCCACTGACAAATTTACAACAGAAAATAAATATGTAGATGGCTTACTATAAATTGAATGCAAGACTGTCACTGCAAAAATCTACACAATCAAATGCCTATGTCTGCGAGTTGGACCCTCTCTGGACATCAGCTTACACTTTCCAGCCTAATAAAACTGCACAGGAAACATGTCATGTTTGAGAGTCATATAATTTTTCTAATTTAAGTGAAGCATAGTCAAGATTAGAAGATGCTCTTGATTTGGGTTGGGCAGTGTCAAATATATACATTTGGGCGACGATATAGATTTTATATATGATTGATAATATCAACAGTTACGGTACCAAGTAATATCAATACATGTACAGTACTACAGTGTTTAGATCAATATTTTTAACCATTAAAAAATATGTTGTTGTTTTTGTAATTATATAAGACCTCAGGAAATAAGTCCCACAATACAAAAATACAAAATTATTTATATCGAAGCCAATAGTAGGAAATTATTTAAATAATTAACTGATATTGTTGTACTACCCTCTTGTGTTTTATCTTTTTGATTATAACTGTGATTAAAATAGTATCAGCTCTGGTATGACCTTATAACACTTGTTATTGCATCCATGCCCAAAGTGTATTATCGCCAAAACTAATGAAGTATCCAAACAACAGAAGAAGTGTTAATACATTTTAATAGAGGTGTAGATAGAACCTTGTTACAGCAAAAGAGTAACCAGATATTGGGAGTAAATTAGCAAGTCGATTAATAATAGTTTTAATAACATATTACAACTGGAAATTATATACATTTTAGTTCATATCGCCTAATTTGTTTTGACATTGGCTTCTATGTAAGAATGTATGAAAGCTTTCCTGTTTCTGTTTGAATTTGCACCGCGCTTAATGATTTTCTTGTAACCTCCTTGTAACATGTCCTCACAGCAACAGTTCATGATGTTTTTCTCATTGCGGTGTCTTCCTGTCCATGCAGGTACACCGAGGAGGAGATTCGGCAGAAAGTAAGCACGTTCAGGCAAATGCTGATGGACAAAGAAGGTGTCATCACCAGAGAGGGCTCACAACCTTTGTAAGTTTGTTGTTACTCAGTTCCATCCATGCCAGGTGAAGCAATTAGCTTGATTTTTAGCAATAACAAAAAAGTAAAAATAAAATAAGAGAAAAACTTTGAAATGAACATTACAAATGTGTGCTATATGTGCAACAATATTTTTCCTCATTTTGGCTGGAAAGATACAGGATACAAAGTAATGAATTCACTCTGAGTCTAATGAAGAGAAAATTGTAATTCATTGGGAGTAAAGTATGTTTTACCTAGGGCTGTCAGAGTTTACGCAATAATGCGTTGACTATAGTTTTCAATAACGGCACTGATTTTCTTAACGGCCGACTAACGCGAACACTTCCTTTTTGACACTTGACTTTTGACACATGGGGCTTGGCTGCAGTTCACTTGCTACTGATAAGCCACAAGTGAGCAGAAATGGATAAAAGAAAGTCTACCTTATGGAAATATCAGGTTAAAAGCCAAAGCAAGTTGTTCTCTCAATAAGAAAGGACTATTTTTCGCAGTGAGAAGAAGCGACATCCCTTCGGCAAACGCCTGCTGCGTTTGTCGTTCAGAGGTGGGTGGTGCTTCACTTCCGTGTTCAGATTACGATTGAGGTGCAGTGATAATGTAACATTTAGATTGTTACTGTGTGACTGATTTAGTAAGATAACAGAAATGAAAGACGGTCGGCAGGATGTCGAAAGAAGACTTTTTTTATTGCAAACAGTCCATCCGACATTAAAACATTTCAAAACACTCGTTCTCAAAACAATGGCACACTTTTCAGGCTTCAAAATAAAAGTGCTATGCCATACATCCGGTTTAACTACATTTAGGTATTCTCCTTAGCCGTCAGACATATTAGCCTGGAATTTAGCCAAAAGGGCAGGGAATATCAGCCTGTAGCTTTTGCATGGCCAACAAGATATAAAAGGTGTTTCCAGCCTGTAAAAGTGAAGTATTGTGAAGTATTTTCAATAGATACCATAGCTACAACCCACCATACCAGAAACAATAGTATTGTCAACATTATTTTGACAATAAATTAACCACTAATGTAATGATAATGCATAATAAATATTTAAGTATACACTTTCATATGCAATAAACGTATATTTCTTGTGTATTTTAACATTGTAATTGGAATATAAACTTTTACATTTTCAAGTTAAATAAAACAAATAAATGATAGCAATGAAATATACTCTGTCTGTTAGCATAATTTGGCTCTTGATTACTAATCACAAACAAACACAAAAAAATAGGTTTTGTCTGTTGTCAAGTTCACTTGCTACTGATAAGCCACAAGTGAGCAGAAATGGATAAAGGAAAGTCTACCTTATGGAAATATCAGGTTAAAAGCCAAAGCAAGTTGTTCTCTCAATAAGAAAGGACTATTTTTCGCAGTGAGAAGAAGCGACATCCCTTCGGCAAACGCCTGCTGCGTTTGTCGTTCAGAGGTGGGTAGTGCTTCACTTCCGTGTTCAGATTACGATTGAGGTGCAGTGATAATATAACATTTAGATTGTTACTGTGTGACTGATTTAGTAAGATAACAGAAATGAAAGACGGTCGGCAGGATGTCGAAAGAAGACTTTTTTTATTGCAAACAGTCCATCCGACATTAAAACATTTCAAAACACTCGTTCTCAAAACAATGGCACACTTTTCAGGCTTCAAAATAAAAGTGCTATGCCATACATCCGGTTTAACTACATTTAGGTATTCTCCTTAGCCGTCAGACATATTAGCCTGGAATTTAGCCAAAAGGGCAGGGAATATCAGCCTGTAGCTTTTGCATGGCCAACAAGATATAAAAGGTGTTTCCAGCCTGTAAAAGTGAAGTATTGTGAAGTATTTTCAATAGATACCATAGCTACAACCCACCATACCAGAAACAATAGTATTGTCAACATTATTTTGACAATAAATTAACCACTAATGTAATGATAATGCATAATAAATATTTAAGTATACACTTTCATATGCAATAAATGTATATTTCTTGTATATTTTAACATTGTAATTGGAATATAAACTTTTACATTTTCAAGTTAAATAAAACAAATAAATGATAGCAATGAAATATACTCTGTCCGTTAGCATAATTTGGCTCTTGATTACTAATCACAAACAAACACAAAAAAATAGGTTTTGTCTGTTAGGAAGGGGTTGATGGAGCTCCAAATATACACAATCAAAATAATAAATAAAATAGCTTAAAATATTGACAAAGTTGCACTTCAATATTGAACATGTAGGCAGAGGTACAGTTGTATATTACTTATATGACAATCAGGAGGACCTTTGTAAGTGTAGAGTCTGTTTGGAGTGGAAGATCTAGGGAGGATAACCACACACACTTTGTCCTGGCATGGGGACGGTGTCGGTTAGCCAACCGTTAATTGCGCTCTGAAGTGCAGGATAATTCAGCTCTGGTGTTGGGCCAGGCCAGCTGAGCTCGGCAAAGATGGGCAGTGACAGAAGGACAAAAAACGCCAGATTCAAGTGAAGACGTGATGAGGACCTCACGCTAAGGCCGAGAAATATTATAGAGTCGCAATGATGGTAATTTATCATCTGTTATGAGGTCGATACAGCAATCATATGGCCAATGTGGAGGAAGAGATTGTGCGCGATCATAACTGAATACCTCCTGGAGGCTGACGGCACATTTACTAAATCAATGGACTTAGCCAAGACCTGTGGACTAGCAGATTGGAGGCAGCGAGAATTACAAAATACACTCCAGTTGCTAATAGTTTGTTTCAGTCTACTTCAGGATTGTGCCTTACAAGCCAGGTAAGCCCAACAACTACATGAGCAGAACGAGACAGAATGACAAAAAAACAAAGCTCTTTGACGTGGTTACCTGACATTTGAAGAGTGAGTGGTTCGGTTTGAAACTACACATTAGCCAGAGGGCGACCATCTACTGAATTAACTACTTTGAGAGTCTGTAACGTGAAAACTGGGAGGTTAAGTGATTGAACTAACTCTTCATCAAAAAAACTGTCATCTGCTCAAGAGTCAATGAAAGCTAGAATATCGAGTTCCTTTGAACACCAGAAAGGGTACCTGGAAGCTGAAGCCGTTGCCTGGAAGGTGCCGGAGATATTGGCGGGGGAAGTTTAGCCGCTACTAGTGAGGTCGCACCATAGAGGAGACGTGCTTGAGATGGGCGGTTGGTTTGACGAGTGGGACATTGGGAATCTAGTGGTCGATTGCCCATGTAAACGCTGGCGACGTTGTCTCTCGGAGGGCGTGAGTCAAGTTGCATGGAAGGAGGTCCAACGATGGCCGGATGTGAGTAGGAGAACAGAACCGCTCGTGCAAGTCATGTATACCTGCGGCAAGTCCCGCCTGGATCTGCTGCAGGCTCCGGTCTTCCTCTAGCTCGCTGTTAAGCTTGTCAAATAGCTTGTGTTAAACAGTGTTCTGAAAATTACATTTAAAAAGTAATTAACTATAGTTACTTGTTACTTTACCAAAAAAATAATTCAATTACTAACGGAATTACTCTATCATAAATAAATAATGAATTAATATGGAAAGTAATTAATATGTTACTTAAAAAAATAAAAAATACTACAAATATCTGGCTGGCATATGCAGTTGAGAGATGTTTCACATGAGAGCAGAGTGTGCGTGTGTGCCTTTAAAAGGCGGAAACTTTTGCCTAGTGACATGTGACATCATCAAAGGTTTCAACGGAGCTGTGTTTGTTAGCTTTAGCAGTTAGCACCGACAGTTTTCACCAAATTGTGTTACCTCTGCTTAATAAAAAGATTGAATGTGCCTTGATGGCTGTGATATGTTTTAGTCAACAAATGGTGTATTGTTTGGATAGCAAGTTCATTATTCTCGCGACACACAACATTATTGTGTATGTGTGCGTATGTTGTTGTCTGCTGTGTCACAGTGTGATGGTGCCTCTTACTATTTGATATCAAATTAATTTTAGTGTGGTGCTGCTTGTTGCTTTCACTTGTAAAAAGATAGTTATTGCATTCAACTTGCTGCACTCCTGACGCTGTCTTGTTGTTGACATAAAACAACTTCAAAAGTAACGTTACATCAAAAAGCTATTGCTAACAGCGTTGTAACGTACCTAAAAGTAATTAATTGGATCACTCAGCTGAGCTCCTCTCTGAGCTGCCACCTTACCGTGGTAGACGAGTTTGCGTGAAGGAGCTATGTTGTCCGGGGGCTTATGCCCCCTGGTAGGGTCTCCAAAGACAAACAGGTCCTAGGTGAGGGATCAGACAAAGAGCAGCTCAAAGACTTCTATGGGAATGCAAGAACCAAGACTCCGATTTCCCTCGCCCGGATGCGGGTCACCGGGGCCCCGCTCTGGAGCCAGGCCCAGAGTTGGGGCACGATGGCGAGCGCCTGGTGGCCATGGGGCCCAGCCAGGCACAGCCCGAAGAGGCAACGTGGGTCCCCCCTTCAATGGGCTCACCACTCATGGGAGGGGCCATAGAGGTCGGGTATGTTGTGAGCTGGGCGGAAGCCGAAGGCAGGGCACTTCGCGGTCCGATCCTCGGCTACATAAGCTAGCTCTTGGGACGTGAAATGTCACCTTGCTGGGGGGAAGGAGCCTGAGCTAGTGCACGAGGTGGAGAAGTTCCGGCTGGATATATAATCGGACTCACTTCGACGCACAGCAAGGGCTCTGGAACCAGTTCTCTCGAGAGGGGCTGGACTCTCTTCCACACTGGCGTTGCACACAGTGAGAGGCAACGGGCTGGGGTAGCAATTCTTGTTGCACCCCGGCTCAAAGCCTGCACGTTGGAGTTCAACCCAGTGGACGAGAGGGTAGCTTCCCTCCGCCTTCGGGTGGGGGGACGGGTCCTGACTGTTGTTTGTGCTTACGCACCAAACAGCAGTTCAGAGTACCCACCCTTTTTGGATATACTCGAGGGAGTACTGGAAAGTGCTCCCCTGGGTGATTCCCTTGTCCTACTGGGGGACTTCAAAGCTCATGTTGACAACGATAGTGAAACCTGGAGAGGCGTGATTGGGAAGAATGGCCGCCCGCATCTGAACCCGAGTGGTGTTTTGTTATTGACTTTTGTGCCCGTCACAGATTGTCCATAACAAACACAATGTTCAAACATAAGGGTGTCCATATGTGCACTTGGCATCAGGACACGCTAGGCCGCATTTCCATGATTGACTTTGTAGTTGTGTCATCGGATTTGCGGCCTCATGTTTTGGACACTCGGGTGAAGAGAGGGGCGGAGCTTTCTACCGATCACCACTTGGTGGTGAGTTGGCTGCGATGGTGGGGGAGGTGCCGGACAGACCTGGCAGGCCCCAACGCATTGTGAGGGTCTGCTGGGAACGTCTGGCAGAGTCTCCTGTCAGAGAGAGTTTCAATTCCCACCTCCGGAAGAACTTTGAACACGTCACGAGGGAGGTGCTGGACATTGAGTCAGAGTGGACCATGTTCCGCACCTCTATTGTCGACACGGCTGATTGGAGCTGTGGCCGCAAGGTAATTAGTGCCTGTTGTGGCGGTAATCCTAGAGCCCGCTGGTGGACACCAGCGGTGAGGGATGCCGTCAAGCTGAAGAAAGAGTCCTATCGGGTTCTTTTGGCTAAAACAACTCCGGAGGAAGCGGACAGGTACCAACAGGCCAAGCGGTGTGCGGCTTCAGCGGTCGCGGAGGCAAAAACTTGGACATGGGAGGAGTTCGGGGAGGCCATGGAAAACGACTTCCGGACGGCTTCGAAGCGATTCTGGACCACTATCCGCCGCATCAGGGGGGTAAGCAGTGCGCTGTCAACACCGTGTATGGTGAGGATGGTGTACTGCTGACCTCTACTGCGGCTGTTGTGGATCGGTGGAGGGAATACTTCGAAGACCTCCTCAATCCCACCAACACGTCTTCCTATGAGGAAGCAGTTCCTGGGGAATCTGTGGTGGGCTCTCCTATTTCTGAGGCTGAGGTTGCTGAGGTAGTTAAAAAGCTCCTCGGTGGCAAAGCCCCGGGGGTGGATGAGATCCGCCCGGAGTTCCTTAAGGCTCTGGATGCTGTGGGGCTGTCTTGGTTGACAAGACTCTGCAGCATCGCGTGGACATCGGGGGAGGTACCTCTGGATTGGCAGACCAGGGTGGTGGTTCCTCTCTTTAAGAAGGGGAACCGGAGGGTGTGTTCCTACTATCGTGGGCTCACACTCCTCAGCCTTATTGGTAAGGTCTATTCAGGTGTACTGGAGAGGAGACTACGCAGGATAGTCGAACCTCGGATTCAGGAGGGACAGTGTGGTTTTCGTCCTGGTCGTGGAACTGTAGACCAGCTCTATACTCTCGGCAGGGTCCTTGAGGGTGCATGGGAGTTTGCCCAACCAGTCTACATGTGCTTTGTGGACTTGGAGAAGGCATTCGACCATGTCCCTCGGGAAGTCCTGTGAGGAGTGCTCAGAGAGTATGGGGTATCGGACTGTCTGATTGTGGCGGTCCGCTCCCTGTACGATCAGTGTCAGAGCTTGGTCTGCATTGCCGGCAGTAAGTCGGACACGTTTCTAGTGAGGGTTGGACTCCGCCAAGGCTGCCCTTTGTCACCGATTCTGTTCATAACTCTTATGGACAGAATTTCTAGGCGCAGTCAAGATGTTGAGGGGATCCGGTTTGGTGGCGGCAGGATTAGGTCTCTGCTTTTTGCAGATGATGTGGTCCTGATGGCTTCATCTGGCCAGGATCTTCAGCTCTCACTGGATCGGTTTGCAGCCGAGTGTGAAGCGACTGGGATGAGAATCAGCACCTCCAAGTCCGAGTCTATGGTTCTCGCCCGGAAAAGGGTGGAGTGCCATCTCTGGGTTGGGGAGGAGACCCTGCCCCAAGTAGAGGCGTTCAAGTACCTCGGAGTCTTGTTCACAAGTGAGGGAAGAGTGGATCATGAGATCGACAGGCAGATCGGTGCGGGGTCTTCAGTAATGCGGACGCTGTATCGATCCGTTGTGGTGAAGAAGGGGCTGAGCCAGAAGGCAAAGCTTTCAATTTACCGGTCGATCTACGTTCCCATCCTCGCCTATGGTCATGAGATTTGGGTTATGAGCGAAAGGACAAGATCACGGGTACAAGCGGCCGAAATGAGTTTCCTCCGACGGGTAGCTAGGCTCTCCCTTAGAGATAGGGTGAGAAGCTCTGGCATCCGGGGGGAGCTCAAAGTAAAGCCGCTGCTCCTCCACATCGAGAGGAGCCAGATGAGGTGGTTCGGCATCTGGTCAGGATGCCACCCGAACACCTACCTAGGGAGGTGTTTAGGGCACGTCCGACCGGTAGGAGGCCACGGGGAAGACCTAGGACACGTTGGGAAGACTATGTCTCCCGACTGGCCTGGGAACGCCTTGAGATCCCCCGGGAGGAGCTGGACGAAGTGGCTGCGGAGAGGAAAGTCTGGGCTTCTCCGCTTGGGCTGCTGCCCCCGCGACCCGACCTCGGATAAGCGTGAGAAGATGGATGGATGGATGGCACTCAGCTGAGATAGGCTCCAGCACCCCCCGGACCCCAAAAGGGACAAGCGGTAGAAAATGGATGGATGGACTCGTTACTAGTAAAAAATAACAGCGTTACCAAAGTCGTTATTATATAATGCCGTTATTACGAACACTGGTGTTAAACATACTTGGTCAAAAAAACTGATTCGGATTCTGATATTAAAAAGAACCAAAAAAACAAAACTGAACATTCCTATGTCTCTATTCGCTGTGTTCCAGCTCTTTAACCAAACTAAATGGTTGAGGATGGCTAAATTAGGGGAACTCACTAAATCACCAAATCATCGACAATCTCTTGCATGACATGACATAAACATGGCAACTCCATCTCTGAGCTCAGCATCTTGTAAGCATGTGAGAGATTGAGTTGCATGAAGCAAGCCGATCAGTGCATCGGGAAGAATGTGTTTGCTTTGAGGATGTCTGGAAAAGTGTACTGCTGTTCTTGTTTAGTCAGAAAGTATAAATCAATTCATATCATGAAGAAACAGCTGAGTTTCTCATTAGGTGAAACAGCGCATTTGCATGAATCGGCATACTTATTGGGACATTACTGTGTATTTTAAAGTAGCAGAATGTTAGTCAAAAGGATGAATTAAATACAATACAGTCAGGTAGGGTGTGGCAGGAACCCAAGATGTGAGACAGATGGTGTACGGTTCAAAAATAAAGTTTTTATTAATTAAATTTGGCACAGCAGAAGTGGAAAAAGTACCACCAAATATGAGCACAAAGCTAGTCCAGTCCAAAAGGTATGCAAGAGCAGATTGAAGCAAAATGCTTGAAAAGATAGTCCAAAAGCAACAACAAAAAGTGTGGCAAAAAGACCCAAAAAAGTAGCAACATAGAAAAAAGCACAACTCTTTACAAACAAACCCGAATAAATAGAAACACAAATTTACATTGCCAGGAGAACTGGAGAAAAACAGAAGAAAATAAGCAAGCCTTCATAGATGCACACAACAACCAACACCCACAGCAGCAAAGCTTAAAAGCCACTTTTTGTGTCTCCACATCTCTGTATTTTTATTTTTGCATTGCAGGTCAGAATCAGTCAAAAATTTTGAAAGCGAGATTGAATACTTTCATGCTAGAACAAAAGCAAAACACAAGAGCAGATTTCACAGCCTAATGTTTCAGTCCTTTCCTTTTAGTTTAAGTCCATGTTCCTGACCCTCTGTTGTCATGTTTTAGGGTCAACCACTTGCACTACTACCCTGAAAAGTATGAGGATGATGATGATTTGGTTGGCGATGAAGGCGGAGATTATGCCTATGATGATCATCACAGTGATAACAGGTCAAGCACATGCTCAAACACACACAATGCATGCATGCTGTGCCAAAGGCATTCCCACATAAATTGTTCTTATTCCTTTTCCGCTTCATACTCCGGTCGTCCGATATTATTTGATAGTGTATCAAAACTTTTAATTTAGTGATCGTTTATAATGCTTGTGTGACATACTTCATGAGGTGCTTCACATAGCCAAACAAGTCGGCTAGTAATGGCTAACAGCATGAATCCTGCATTAATACAAATCGTGTCTTACTTGAGGACTTACATAATTGAACATATGGTGTCATGTTTAAGACAGGGATGTCTTTGGTTTCCCTACTAATATATTATATGGTTTCAACTCCCCACCAAATGTTAGCTTGTTTGCAAGTAAATGTTTCATTGAATAAAGAAAAGTGTTTGACAAAAACAGTGTTACTTTAGCTCCAAATTTAGCTGAAAATGTAGTACTATTGCAGCATTGAAGTCTGAGTTGTTTGGCCAAGAGGGTTGTACAACTGACCTTAATCCCGGTATCGTGGGATCGAATCCTGGAAGGGCCAAAAGCACAAATCTTTTTTTTGTCAATTTTACATCTTTGAGTCATAGAGTCTAAATCCAACAATTGCAACATACATTTATCATTTCCACATTCATAGTTATTTTCAGTACAATTTCCGATATTTAAGATTCAAACCATTTCACGGTCAAACCGTTTCTACATTCCACTAGCATTTCAGTTGATTTTGAGCTCTTTAATTTTCAAACCATTCCTACTGTACATTCAAACTTTTTTTCACCAAAATAGTCCTGCAGTCCTTTAGCTTTTAAATTCAGCTTCAGCATTGATTGAGACATTCACACACAATTCCTGCCGGAATTGCACAGGTTCTAGTTCTGACTTGTGTTACTGCTCAAGTGATTAATGAAACCATATAAAGATTACAGTAGCAATTTACAAGCACAAAGCTTTCCATGACTGAGCTTCTAACCCAGAACACTTATATATCAAAGCAGCCCTGTCCATTGAAATTAATTGAAGTCAATTTAATCCGTGTTTGGCCCTTCCGAAACAGCACAATTTTAACATGTAACAAGCCTTTTAAAAATGTTTAGACAAGAACGATTGCTTAAAAACATTACAATAGCACAGTTTTTCTTAAATAGTGGGGTGGGTTAACCTCGGGAACATGCTTTTCTGTATAATGCTGTATCATGCTTCAAACCCCGCTTCAAACAACCGTGCACAATAAAATGTGTTCATTGTAAACCATTAATCTTGATTTCTTATTTTTTCATAAAATAGTAATAATAAAAAAATCTGCACAAATTGTTTTACTAATTTTTCTTTTGTAGTTTAGATTGTTTTATATTGTGCTATTGAGTTAGTGTTGCTGATCAATTTGAAATTATTATTATTTATTGACTATCCATCCATCCATCTATTTTCCACCGCTTGTCCCTCTCAAGGGTTGTTGGGGTGTTAGAGCGCTGGAAGGCGGGGTACACCCTGGACAATTAACCACCTCAACGCAGGGCTAACACAGATAGACAGACAACATTGTATTTATTTTATTTTCATTATCAAATGGTTCAAGTCGGTCAAAAAATGTTTACAGTTTAAATAAGGACATATTTTTTATTTCGAGCAAATAGATAAAGCAGTAGAAAATGGATAGATGGATGGATACACTTGAAATCTTTTCTAATTACAGTTTAAAAACAATCTTAATACAGTTGTTCTTTGTTGGAAGTTGAGCTACATTAATTTCTTTTTTCTTTAATGTTAATAAGGATGCAATGTTATGCAGAGGTGTATTTATAGTGTGTGTGTGAGGGTGCACTTTTTACTTTATCCGCCAGATGGCAGTAGAGTGTTGAATATGTTAGTGTGTTTTGTGGCAAATCCAACTATGACCATAGTGTCAGTTGCTATATAGTGGCACTTTCCATCATTTTCAGCAGACTGCATTGCAAAATGATTAACCCTCCCCCTTCCTCTCACACGAGATCCACCAAAGAATGGTGCCTTATAAATCCCTTCCCTACTGTACTACAAACAACTACAGTAGTTTTAATGTAATTACGTAACAATATTGCACAGCATTTACCTTGGGTAGCAGACTCATGCAGTGCCTCCTGCTGTTGAGTCTCCGTCCAGTGTTGCAAAGTCCCATTATTAGTTTTAAGCTGTTTGCGGATTTCTCTTGTGACATCTGGCAACACTATTTCCACGTAGGAACTACAAAATCACTGTTGCACACGAATGTATTTGAGTGACGAGCCAGAAAAGTTAGTTGACAACAAGCGATATGTTTGTTTGCGTACCAAAGCTAATGTCCGACTTAAATGGTAATGTCTGATTTTTATGATATTTAATAGTTAAATCTAATCTACTTACAGTTTAACAGGATGAACTTTGTCAGATGATATGAAACCATGTTTTAATCACAAATAGTATTATCAAGGCTTAGGTCAGGCTGATTACAAAAATAAATACTAATTACATATAGCAAAAGAAGGGGACTCATTAAAACTGATGAAAAATGAATTTACATACAATTATGTAGTGCTAAATTAAATAAATTCTGACGGCGTGGCGAAGTTGGGAGTGTGGCCGTGCCAGCAATCTGAGGGTTACTGGTTCAATCCCCACCTTCTACCATCCGAGTCACGTCCGTTGTGTCTTTGAGCAAGACACTTCACCTTTGCTCCTGATGGGTTCTGGTTAGCGCCTTGCATGGCAGCTCCCGCCATCAGTGTGTGAATGTGGAAATAGTGTCAAAGCGCTTTGAGTTCCTTAAAAAAAAAGGTAGAAAAGCGCTATACAAATTATTTACCTTTTTTTTTTTTTTAAATGAACAATAAATACTAAAAATCTTGTTTTTTTTAATATGTCAATACAATTTAAATGCAAGTTAAAATACAGCCTTACTACGTTAGTCATAATTTTTGCAGTTAAGAAATTTCTTTATTACTTTAGTTCCAGAACTCTTCTTTTTGTTTGAAATCGTCAATACTGCCACTTGTAATGAAAAAGTGTATTACAACTAAGTACCGGTACCGTTGCGGCCATTCGGACCACAGCTGAGAAACAGATATTTTTAGCGGCCCTGGTATACAGTATTGTCTTCACAAAACATCACACAAGATCACATCTTGTCAAAGCATCTATTTGCTGCAAAATCTTCAGTGAATGGCCTTGTGATCAGATCAATGACAGCAAAAACATTGCACTGTGGAACCTCTCAGGTCGACCTCCAATTTCAAACAACCCTTCCCTTAAGTGGACACAATAAGAAAAAAAAAACACTCCATCTTAACTTTAATTACCCTCTCCCTACATATCTATAGATGTTTTTTTCTTCATCACTCAGTCTATTCCTCTTGTCTTTTTATGAATATGTCAGACAGGGGAGGAAATCAAACAGTTCCCCATCAACTTGTCCAAAGAAAGAAAGAAGAAATCCAGAAGAAATCGGTGAGTATTCTCCACTGACAAAATAGCCTTGTTTGCGAAATAATCTGATTGTTCCTGTAAAATAGGGTTTGATATGCCAATGAATCATCAACTCAGATAAGCATAAAACCTTTAGACACCAAGATTGACAACAATCAAACAAAAGTTTGACGAGATGGTCATGCTGTTCTCTTTTCTCTATCAATAGGCTTGGCAGTTTATCACCTACTCGCAGAGAGAAGAAGAAAAAGAGTGGGAAGAAACACAAACGTGACAGGTGTGTGTGAGAGAGAGAGTGTGTGAGAGAGAGTGAGTGATAGAGAGTGTGTGAGAGAGAGCAGAGTGTTTGAGAGAGAGCGTGAGTGTGAGAAGGGTGTGTTAGCTTCTAACTGACCAATGTTCAGGGATGAAATTGCACTTGTATTAATGTATGAAGGTGACTTTGCAGTGAAACATATTACTACAATGGCCGTTCATGTATTGCCCCATATGTTGCTTCCACTCACTTTGGCAGTAAAGAAAGATGCCCAGGAGAAAATGAAGGAAAAGCAAATTGAAGGACAGGAAAACAGAGGGAAAGCTGCAAAGGAGGAATGACAGGAAGGTGCAGGATGATCGGACAAAATAGTCCAGAAAAGGACAAGAAAGGAAAGGTAAAGTGACGTCATAAACGCAAAAGCAAAGGAGAGGTAAGAAGGCAGGAATGTAGATTATAAAGGAGTAAGTAGTAAGTTTGAAATACAAACCCTGTTTCCATATGAGTTGGGAAATTGAGTTATATGTAAATATAAACGGAATACAATGATTTGCAAATCATTTTCAACCCATATTCAGTTGAATATGCTACAAAGACAACATATTTGATGTTCAAACCGATAAACTTTTTTTTTTTGGCAAATAATCATTAACTTTAGAATTTGATGCCAGCAACACGTGACAAAGAAGTTGGGAAAGGTGGCAAATACTGATAAAGTTGAGGAATGCTCATCAAACACTTTGTCAACAAATGCGTGAGAAAATTGTTGAACAGTTTAAGAAAAACCTTTCTCAACCAGCTATTGCAAGGAATTTAGGGATTTCACCATTTACAGTCCGTATATCATCAAAGGGTTCAGAGAATCTGCACGTAAGCAGCTAAGCCCGTGACCTTCGATCCCTCAGGCTGTACTGCATCAACAAGCGACATCAGTATGTAAAGGATATCACCACATGGGCTCAGGAACACTTCAGAAACCCACTGTCAGTAACTACAGTTGGTCGCTACATCTGTAAGTGCAAGTTAAAACTCTCCTATGCAAGGCGAAAACTGTTTATCAACAACACCCAGAAACGCCGTCGGCTTCGCTGGGCCTGAGCTCATCTAAGATGGACTGATACAAAGTGGAAAAGTGTTCTGTGGTCTGACGAGTCCACATTTCAAATTGTTTTTGGAAACTGTGGACGTCGTATCCTCCGGACCAAAGAGGAAAAGAACCATCCGGATTGTTATAGGCGCAAAGTTGAAAAGCCAGCATCTGTGATGGTATGGGGGTGTATTAGTGCCCAAGACATGGGTAACTTACACATCTGTGAATGTGCCACTATTGCTGAAAGGTACATACAGGTTTTGGAGCAACATATGTTGCCATCCAAGCAACGTTACCATGGACGCCCCTGCCTATTTCAGCAAGACAAAGCCAAGCCACGTGTTACATCAACGTGGCTTCATAGTAAAAGAGTACGGGTACTAGACTGGCCTGCCTGTAGTCCAGACCTGTCTCCCATTGAAAATGTGTGGCGCATTATGAAGCCTAAAATACCACAACGGAGACCCCCGGACTGTTGAACAACTTAAGCTGTACATCAAGCAAGAATGGGAAAGAATTCCACCTGAGAAGCTTTAAAAATGTGTCTCCTCAGTTCCCAAACCTTTACTGAGTGTTGTTAAAAGGAAAGGCCATGTAACACAGTGGTGAACATGCCCTTTCCAGACTACTTTGGCACGTGTTGCAGCCATGAAATTCTAAGTTAATTATTATTTGCAAAAAAAAAAAAAAGTTTTATCAGTTTGAACATCAAATATCTCGTCTTTGTAGTGCATTCAATTGAATATGGGTTGAAAAGGATTTGCAAATCATTGTATTCCGTTTATATTTACATCTAACACAATTTCCCAACTCATATGGAAACAGGGTTTGTAAATATTGGCATTGTGGGGATAGGTGGGCCCACAGAAAGCAAAATGACAGCTCCGATGGACGAGAGACAGAATACACATGCGACATCTGCAACAGAGACTGTCACTCCTGCATCAGCCTTCACATATATATATATATATACATATATATATATATATATATATATATATATATATATATATATATATATATATATATATATATATATATATATATATATATATATATATATGTATATATATATATATATATATATATATATATATGTATATATATATATATATATATATGTATATATATATATATATATATATATATATATATATATATATGTATATATATATATATGTATATATATATATATATATATATATATATATATATATATATATATATATATATATATATATATATATATATATATATATATATATATATATGTATATATATATATATATATATATATATGTATATATATATATATATATATATATACAGTTGCGATCAAAAGTTTACATACACTTGTAAAGAACATAAGGCTGTCTTGAGTTTCCAATACTTTCTACAACTCTTATTTTTTTGTGATAGAGTGATTGGAGCACATACTTGTTGGTCACAAAAAACATTCATGAAGTTTGGTCCTTTTATGAATTTATTATGGGTCTACTGAAAATGTGCCCAATCTGGTGGGTCAAAATTATACATACAGCAATGTTAATATTTGGTTACATGTCCCTTGGCAAGTTTCACTGCAATAAGGCGCTTTTGGTAGCCATCCACAAGCTTCTGGCAAGCTTCTGGTTGAATTTTTGACCACTCCTCTTGACAAAATTGGTGCAGTTCAGCTAAATTTGTTGGTTTTCTGACATGGACTTGTTTCTTCAGCATTGTCCACACGTTTAAGTCAGGACTTTGGGAAGGCCATTCTAAAACCTTAATTGTAGCCTGATTTAGCCATTCCTTTTACACACAATCATTTCTACAACTCTTATTTTTTTGTGATAGAGTGATTGGAGTACATAATTGTTGGTCACAAAAAACATTCATGAAGTTTGGTTCTTTTATGAATTTATTATGGGTCTACTAATAATGTGACCAAATCTGGTGGGTCAAAAGTATACATACAGCAATGTTAATAACATTTTCCACACGTTTAAGTCAGGATTTTGGGAAGGCCATTCTAAAACCTTCATTTTAGCCTGATTTAGCCATTCCTTTACCACTTTTGACATTTGTTTGGGGTCATTGTCCTGTTGGAACACCCAACTGCGCCCAAGACCCAACCTCCGGGCTGATGATTTTAGGTTGTCCTGAAGAATTTTGAGGTTATCCTCCTTTTTCATTGTCCCATTTACTCTCTGTAAAGCACCAGTTCCATTGGCATCAAAACAGGCCTAGAGCATAATACTACCACCATGCTTGACGATAGGCTTGGTGTTCCTGGGATTAAAGGCCTCACCTTTTCTCTTCCACACATATTGCTGGGTATTGTGCCCGAACAGCTCAATGTTTGTTTCATCTGATATCACATGGACAAAGATAAGACCTTCTGGAGGAAAGTTATGTGGTCAGATGAAACAAAAATAATACAATAATGAAAAAATATTCTTCTCAAATTACTTTATCATCAGGTCAGCTGCATCATGTCTCAAAGCTTATGTATTGTCCACTTATTTACACAGAGAAACAAAACATATTTTTATGCTATGCCTCTGGCTAGCTAGGCAGATGTGTATATGTGTTGTGAAATGGCGTTACGATGCATTCCTTCATCACACTTTGTTTATGAGTGCGGTAGAAGCAGCAAAAACACATTGCCAACTTACAGTTGTGTAGATTTCATGATGACTCGCTGGCTGATGGCTTTAAAAATAAAAGATGCCCTCATTACTGTTCACATATTATAGCGTGGAACAAATCCATACATTTTTGTTTTAGCGCTGCTGGAGAGAATTTCCACTTCCTAAACAAGGAAGGGAAAGTATCTGATTGGCTCAACATAGTTGCTAACCCCCAGTCCGCACCCTCTCTCATATTTGGCGCTATTAAACATCTGTGATTGGATGTATGTCCCAGCCAATGACAAGATTAAATTACATAGGATTGGATATTGTGTATGTCAACATTTTCGTCCCCACTGGTTTACTTAGGTGGGCGGAGGGTAATGGAAGTTTGTGCGCGTGGGCTCTTAACCTGACACTGACAGCGGAGGGACAGCGATGAGGGAATATTCTGTATTGTGTCTCTTTTTCAGCGAATTTCTCCTTTACTGCCGATAATTTTGTCATCCCCACCCTTGCGCTCTGCATGCAGACAATGTGTGCCGAAACCAGACACGTTGCGTTTCAATCAATCAAACTGTAGTCACGCGCCACTTTGTAAACTCAGTAACGGCAATGATGGCAACAGTAAATAATTAGATTACTCGTTACTGATAAAAATGACGGCGTTAGTAGTTAGGTATAGTTCTACTCTAATGCCCTTACTACCAACACTGTGTGTAAGTAGACAGCCTATCGAGGGTTCTTTTTGAATTGGCACAGACAGACAACTTAAAACACACGTACGCGGATCCAAATCACACATGCGTGGTTCTAAAACACACCTAAGCAGATCTGAATACACACATTCCAATTGATATACAGACACACAAATTAGTACACACGCACGCAAATTGGATTACACGCGCACAGTTTGAAATATATGTTTGCAAATAATTTTGCAACAATAATACTTCCATATCAAGTTACATACTGTTGAGCTTTGTAAACAGTTGTTGAGATCTGTGCAAAGGGAATATATTTCCCAGTTGGTTCCCTTTTTTTTTTTTTTGGTCGAAAGTCCAACAACCTGCTCCTCTTCACCAATCCGCTGGGCACTGTAGATAGACTCAATTAAGGAGATGTGGAAGTCCTCTGTAAAATGACAACAACTCCCACTCCTTTCTCACTAATCTCCATGGAAATTGCAGTGAGGCTGAGAGTGATATGAATGACTTAATATGTGTTAATGGGCATCTGTGACTAAACTTTTGGGTCAATATAATGTGTATGTAATAAACAGATACCATAAAATGTGTGTGAGAAAGAGAACCGCCTTTCCATGCTAATGTAGTAAAACATGCACTCATCACATTTAATTAAAGATATTACACCCGCAATTTAAGCCCAGACTCCACCTTCATATTTCGCTGCCAACTGAAACATGGCATGATGTAAACTATGTGTTCTGGTAAAAAGATCTCTCTTTTCATACACATATGAATAATTCAGTTCAAGCATCTGTCATGCACTAATTATTTTTTGCTTACTATGTAGGTCTGCATCTGGCTCCAGGAAAAAGAGGAGGTACAGGTATGTGTGGAAAACTATAAATAAACACCTATTTGTTGTTTTATTTCTTTAATGATATAAGGTAATCCAAGAGCTGTATTTACAAATACATATATTTTGAATACCATTATGAGAGAAGTAATAACATGTGTCATGTCAATGTGTTATAGTGGTTGAAGATTACACTGGAATATTCAGTGAGTGTCATTACTGTACAGTATGTTGTTATGGTATTAGTGTTGTCCCGATACCAATATTTTCTTATATGTACGGGTACCAAAATGTACACTGAACAAAAATATAAACGCAACACTTTTGTTTTTATCCCATTTTTCATGAGTTGAACTCAAAAATCTAAAACTTTTACAGCTGTTTAAAATTGGTGTAGTAGATAGCAAGTTATGTATGAAGTGTCGGGCAGCTGAGGGAACTCTTGTTCATTTATCGTGGGAATGTCAGAGGATAAAAGAGTTATGGTTGAAAACAACAAAAGAAGCAATCACATTCCTTAATATAAACATCTCAATGACACTGCAAACTTGTATTCTTGGGGATCTCATCAATTCAGTAACGTGTCATCAAAGAGTAAAAATGCATTTCTTTCAATATGCATCATAACAAAAAGGGTAATATTTAAAATAAATGGATAGATGTTGATAGTCCAACACATGCTGACTTGTACACCAAGCTATGGAGATGATATCAGTAGAAAAACTGCATTTAGTTTAGATAATAAGGAGTCATATATTGGAATAGGGGGGTCCAATATTTAAATTTGTTTTAACTATGAAATGAACTAAAATTATGACTTATTTTATCTTTGTGGAAAATATTGGACACAATGTGTCTCATGAGATGCAATGCAAGTGTAAGCCACTGTGACACTATTGTTCTTTTTTTTTCTTTAAATGTTTTTATTTTTTAGAAATGTCTGTAATGATAATGTCAATGAGGGATTTTTAATCACTGCTATGTTGAAATTGTTATTAATATTGATACTGTTGTTGATACTATTCATTTTTGTCTGACCGCTTTTGGATTGTTTTGTGTCATATTTTGTGTGTCCTCTCAATTGCTCTGTTTATTGCCATTCTGAATGTTGCTGGGTCGGGTTTGGTTTTGGAATTGGAATTGTATTATCATGGTATTGTTGTGTATTGTTTTGTTGGATTGATTAATAAAAAAAAAATAAAACAATTGTTTTACTATATACACAAAATACATATTCCTCCCAAATATTGTTCACAAATTGGTCTAAATCTGTGTGAGTGAGCATTTCTTATTTGCCAAGAAATCCATCCCACCTCACAGGTGTGCCATGTCATGATGCTGATTAAACAGCATGATTATTGCACAGGTTTGCCTTAGGCTCCCCACAATAAAAGGCCACGCTGAAATGTGAAATTTTGTCACACAGCCCAATGCCACAGATGTCGCAAGTTTTGAGGGAGTGTGCAGTTGGCATGTTGACTGCAGGAATGTCCATCAGAGCTGTCACCCGTGAATTAAATGTTCATTTCTCTACCATAAGTCATTTCCAAAGGCGTTTTAGAGAATTTGGCAGTGCATCCAACAGGCCTCAAAACCGCAGACCACTTGTAACCACACCAGCCCAGGACCTCCACAGCCAGTAGGTGCACTTCCATGATCGTCTGAGACCAGCTGTCCGGACAGCTGCTGCAACAATTGGTTTGTTAACCAACAAATTTCTGCACAAAGTGTTAGAAACTATCTCAGAGAAGCTCATCTGCATGCTTGTCGTCCTCATCGTGGTCTTGACCTGACTGCAGTTTGTCGTCGTAACTGACTTGAGTGGATGAATCCCGGTTTTCACTGTTCAGGGCAGTTGGCAGACAGCGTGTGCAGCATTGTGTGGGAGAGCGGTTTGCTGATGCCAACGTTGTGAATCGAGTGGCCCATAGTGGGGGTGGGATTATGGTATGGGCAGGCGTATGTTATGGACAATGAACGCAAGTGCTTGTTATTGATTTTGAATGCACAATGATACCGTGACGAGATTCTGAGGCCCATTGTTGTGCCATTCACCCGGGACCATACCCTCATGTAGCAGCATGACAATGCACGGCTCCATGTTGCAAGGATCTGTACACAATTCCTGGAAGCGGAAAACATCCCAGTTCTTGCATGGCCAGCATACTCACCTGTACATGTCACCCAATGATCATGTTTGGGATGCTGTGGTTCGGCGTATACGACAGCGTGTTCCAGTTCCTGCCAATATCCAGCAATTTCGCCCAGCCATTGAAGAGGAGTGGACCAACATTCCACAGGCCACAATCAACAACCTGACCAACTCTATGCAAAATATATGTTGTGTTACACTGTGTGAGGCAAGTTGTGGTCACCCAAGATACTGACTGCTTCTCTGACCCCCCCAGACCCAATAAAGCAAAACTGCACATTTTTGAGTGGCCTGTTGTTGTGGGCAGCCTAAGGCACATCTGTGCAATAATCATGCTGTTTAATCACCATATTGATATGCCACACCTGTGAAGTGGGATGGATTATCTTGGCAAAGAAGAATCGCTCACTAACACAGATTTGTAAACAATATTTGACTGGAATAGGTCTTTGTGGACGCGGGCGGCGGTAGTTTGGGGACCCCTGTCCTACAGTGTGTAGTCAAGCATGTTTAGCTATTCCTCATCCTGCAGGGATGATAGTTTTAAGAAACATAGTTTATTTGTCGCCATGGAGGTGAGGATTAGTGATTTAGAAATAGCTAAAACACTGTGGAGGGACATTTACCAATGCAGTGCATTGAGGAAGCTTTCGTTCTCTTGTCACTGTCAAATTTGCCTGGCATCAACATGCATTATCACGATACAACGATAGTATTAAAAACTCCATCGTCTGACATCCATCCATCCATTTTCTACCGCTTATTCCCTTCCGGGTCGCGGGCATACTTGCCAACCCTCCCGTTTTTAGCGGGAGAATCCCGGTATTCAGCGGCTCTCCCGACAACCTCCCGGCAGAGATTTTCTCCCGACAAACTCCCGGTATTCAGCCGGAGCTGGAGGCCACGCCCCCTCCAGCTCAATGCGGACCTGAGACTGAGTGGGGACAAACTGTTCTCACGTCCGCTTTCCCAAAATATAAACAGCTTGCCTGCCCAATGAACGGAGAAGTTAAACAGGACAATACTGCCATCTAATGGATAGCCACCGGAACCCTGAAATTCAAGTTTTTTTTTTTTTTTCTATGTAAATAAAATATATATATATATATATATATATATATATATATATATATATATATATATATATATATATATATATATATATATATATATATATATAGCTAGAATTCACTGAAAGTCAAGTATTCATACATATATATATATATATATATATATATATATATATATATATATATATATATATATATATATATATATATATATATGAAATACTCGAGTTGGTGAATTCTAGCTGTAAATAACCACGCCCCCCCAACCACAATTTTCCTTCTTCTGTCTCTACACTGTTTCCGCTGGAAAGTTGTGTGTGTGTGTGTGTTGACTTACATGCGCCTCAGCTCAAGTTACCAGCAATGTCACCATGGAGCGGCATCATGCACATGAAAGTAAAAACTCCCAGTATTTTACAGAGGCAGTACAGTACCTTTTTTGATGCATTAGGACCCCGGTATTTATTAGTAATGGTATACTGTACAACCCTATAATGTTCAAGGGTTGTACATCATACATTAGAAAAAAAAATCTAAATGTATATAGGTAAGAATAGGGCTAAAATAATAGGGAATAATAACTAAATAAGGTATTTGTTGTTTTTTTCAGGTCGGGAAGCCAGAAGGACAAACACAGAGACAGGAGCAAAGACAAAAAGAGGTGAGACTCACACCATCTCTGCAAATTATCTCATATAATTATACATGTGAAGCTGCAAAGATATTAAATGGGTTATACTTGTATAGCGCTTTTCTACCTTCAAAGTACTCAAAGCGCTTTGACAGTATTGCCACATTCACCCATTCACACACTGATGGCGGGAGCTGCCATGCAAGGCGCTAACCAGCAGCCATCTGGAGCAAGGGTGAAGTGTCTTGCCCAAGGACACAACGGAAGTGACTAGGATGGTAGAAGGTGGGGATTGAACCCCAGTAACCAGCAACCCTCCGATTGCTGGCACGGCCACTCTACCAACTTCGCCACGCCGCCCCAGATTGTTATATGTCCGTACATTTCATTGTGGATTATGTAAATACTGCACATTTTATTAATATCCACATTTTAATATAGGTTCAAGATTCAAAATGTTTATTTGTTATGTGCACCCGAGCAACACATTTCCTACATTACTATTTTCAGTTAATTTAAAAAAAGAAGATAAATATATCAAAGAAAATAGTTATACATGAAAAAGGAAAAAGGCAAAGATAAGAACAAATTAAAAAGATAATTTTAAAAGGCGCTGTAGTTCAGTTGCAGCGTAGGTGCTGCAAAAAAAAATATATATTATTGTTTAAAAACATTTAGCAATTACAGGTTGCATATGTAATGGACAGTAGACATTCAAGTGTAGGCAGGGTTGCAACAATAAAGTTAAAAAGTAAAATTACCAATGATTGTCACACACACACACTAGGTGTGGCGAAATTATTCTCTGCATTTGATCCATCACCCTTGATCACCCCCTGGGAGGTGAGGGGAGCAGTGGGCAGCAGCGGTGGCCATGCCCGGGAATCATTTTTGGTGATTTAACCCCCAATTCCAACCCTTGATGCTGAGTGCCAAGCAGGGAGGTAACTGGTCCCATTTTTATAGTCTTTGGTATGACTCGGCCGGAGTTTGAACTCACAACCTACCGATCTAAGGGCGGACACTCTAACCACTAGGTCACTGAGTATTGCACATTGTGGTTCACAGCTTTAGATTGTATATGCCTAGTCAAGTGTCTGATGTCCTGTGGGTAGAGCTGTTTTTGAGTCATGTTGTTTTGGCTGTGACGCTCCAGTAGCGTGTGCCAGATGTGCCAGTGTTAAAAGTGTTTGTTGTGAGTTTGTTGTCTTCTGTCTCTTGTGATGTTCCGTGTCCTCTTCGGATAAATGGTGTGACGTTTACTTCACAGTTTTAATGATATATGCTGGAGAGCCGTCCTGTCCTGTCCTGTTTGGTCCAGTTCTCATGAATGCTGTGGTGGAGTTGGTCAACATGTGCTTAACTGTACATCTTCAGAATTTTCTCAGCTTCCTTCAGAAGTACTGTCTTTGTTAGGGCTGGACAATTATGGCTAAAACAATAATAACATTTATTTTGAACAATATTGAATATTTAAATATTGAGTTTTTCATTAATTTGAAAACAAGTATTTGTTACACCATCAAAATTCAACTTTAAATATAATTTAAATAAATGTGTGCATTTTGTGTCATATATACAATTTTGTAAAATGTTTCTTAATTAAATGCAACAATTTTCACATCTATTGGTACAATACATCTTTGGACAATTTTGACCCAGATTGAGGCAAAGCATACTCATTTTGCTTTAAGTACATTATGTTTGCGTATGTACTTTTTTGAAACATTTATTTTGCTAGCGCTGTCAGACCGGATGTTGCGCACAGCGCTGTTATTGTGAAGAGGGTAAGTGTGCGGCACTTCTGAGTTTGACTAGAGTGCAGACGACTTTAGGCTGTTTAAAGGGAAAGGCTCTCACTGCTGACCCGTTTGTACATTGATCTTACATTGATAATATCTTTCCCAACAACACAATCAGATGAGATGTTTTGTGGGTGTATGGATTGATCTTGCTAGCTTTAGTGTTGTCGTTTATTCTGTGTTTCATGTGGCCGTCTCCACATTTTCTAGTTCAGGACATGGCGGTTGAGTGTTTCGAGGAAGAACATGTGCGGTCATGAACACATTATTTTTCCAAACAAATCTTCCTTCTTACAAAGACAGCATTTCAGTCATTTCGGTAAGTTTTCGTGATATTCTGTGTTTAACATTATATTCCGTTTTATTGGCCAAATCTGTGATTACGGTTACGTTTACGCGGAAATCATATGGCCTTACTTTTTTTGTTGAAATTTGTGATTGATTAGGCGTAATAGCGCTGTCAACCATGGTGAGATCCCAAACTTCTAGTAGACGTAGTCTTTCTTTCACTGAAACGCTCACTCATCTGTTTCACCATCACAAGCTCAGAAATTTGCCTGAATGTTGTACCGCCCACTAATCGTTTTTTTTCAAAATATAACATTTTTATGATCGTGAGAAGCCAAAATTAAAATAGAGATTTTAAAAATCTGTCCAGCCCTAGTCTCTGTTGAACATTCCATGTGAGGCCCATGTAGGGATGATGTTCGAAACCGGTTCTCCCGGTTGTTCGATAAGAAAAGAACCGATTCCATGGACTCAAACCCCTTTTTGAGAACCGGTTCCCATTATCGAGGCCACTATAGTAAAGAAAAAGAGTTGGTTCTTTATGCAAATCCCTGGGAACGAATCCCGTCCCACAGGAAATGCCTTGTGGGACATCACAGGAAATTATGTAGCTCAGTCTATTGACTGAGCTACGTCATTTCCTGAGATGTCACACAAGCAGCAAAAATAATGGACCGGAAAAAACGCCTCAAGGCATGGCTCATTTTACAAAAAAATACGACGAGGAAACGGCAATATGCAATTATTGCCAGGCTTCGCTCTCATTTAAGGGGGAAGTACAACAAGCATGTTGAAACATTTTCAGGCTGCACATAACCTAAACGTTCGAGAACCGTGTCGTGTCTTCGACAAGTGGAGAAGAAGCGACAGAGATGACGATGCACGCCCCTCTTCCTCTGCTTCAAACCTGCAGCCCCAGTTCCATCACGGTGAGTAACTAACGTTAACTGTTGCTGGTTAATTTCCATATTTGCTCACTTGTAGCCTTTAGGCTAAAATAACGTTACCTCTTATGTCAACCAGGACTGCAGAATGTTAGCTAGACTAACGTTACCTAAGCATAGTCAGTGGCTAACGGTAACGTTAACGTTAGCCTTTTTGTATGTGTTTGATAACGTTAACGGTATCGTGTAGCCTACACCACTCCAGAGTTTGCAGGTCCGTCTAATAAACTAGTGCTTTCTTTCTTTCTTTCTTTAGTTTATTTCATGCATGAACACACTTACAGCATAACACATCACAGTTTCATATCATTTAATGTCCGAAAAGGAGTTGGAAGAAGTAAAAACTTATGTAATCCTACCCTTTTCCCACTTCAGAGCGTTTACAAATATATACATCATTTACTGACCTTGTATAATAATAATAAATAATATTACTTTTTGTAATATGTAATTAATTAATTCAGTCATTATTAATATACTGAGATGAAGAATATCTTATTTTCTATAAGGTTGAAAGTATATTTCTCATAATTCTTCTTTGTACTTTGTAAGCACTATTAATTTGAACAACCTCTTAAAGTAGATCATATCAGTACAATGTTTAACTTCATTACTTAATCTATTTCATCAGTTAATTCCACATACTAATGCTATAGACTTAATAACAGACATCCTAGTCTTCACATTCAGCTAATTTCCCCCCTAATTCTATGCTGTGTCTGTCCCTCATTTTCCCTCCAGGACAAGGACGTGCAGTCATTCCTGGAGGAGGCCACACTGATGGACCCCAGAAGGTTTAGATACAGACTGGAGGAGGATGTCGTCAAACCTATCTGTGTGTCCAAGCTAGTTCCACGCCAAGTGAACATGTTTTTTCCACCGTTGGCGACATGATTAGCGAAGAGCGGGTCAGACTTGATCCTGAAAAAGCAGATATGCAAATTTTTTGAAAGAAGAATTGTTGATTGATGACTGTGGCGTTCTTAGTGTCATAGTGTGTGTAGTTAGTATGTTCCAATAGCAGCAGAAGTGCACTTTTTGGAGAGCTGTATTTGTCACGGCCCAGACGCACACTAGTGCGCAATCATCTGGGAGCCGCGCTGAGCGCACCTCCAAGCGCGCTAGCGCGCGCGTCACTCAAGCTGCTGCAGGCAGCTGCGTTCCATCTTCAATCAACACACTGCTGACTTAAACAACCGCCACCAGAGATCCTTTGCCAGAACGTAGCAATCTGTACATGGTACCGTAAGCTCGTCTCCAGCTTCCTAGTTGCCTTTTTGATCCTGATCTCTGTGTTTTGTTCCCTGCGCTAATTGTCGTGTCCTCCCTCACCCCGCAGCTCCCTGTGTGTGTCCCCGAGTCACGCTGTGTGTCGTGCGCTCCTGGATCATCCCTGTCTTCCTCGTGCTTCCTGGTTCTCGACTCCTCGCTTGCCCCCGGACTACGACGACTCTCTCCTGCCTCCCGACCACGCTTCCGCCCCTGGACAAACCCTGCCTGCCTTGCCCTTGTCTGACAGCACCGTTCCTCTCAACACGCACCTCCAACACTTACGGTAAAACCCTCCAGTTAAATTCTACACATAGTCTGACACCCATTTCCTGTTTGGTTACATACACATCTGATATATACATATATTGATATATATAATATAATATATAATATGTAATATAATATCATAATATATTATACAATATAATATATTATGTAAATTATATATATATAATAATATATATATATTTATATAGAAATATATAATTTTCCTTGTGAATAAATACGCCCCAGGCTAAACGCTCTCCCAGCCTCAGTGCCGTCTCCTTCTACCCGGTACCATCACAGTATTTTCAGTTTTGTGCCCAAGGGACTGATTTTATTCAACACTATATTATTATTTATACACCTATAGTGATCACAGAGACAGGTTGTTTTTGTTACTGTATACAGTATATTTGTTTTTCTGAAAAATCCCACTTAATATACTTTGGGTAACAACAGTCAATATTTATTTATTTATTTTTATTTTTATTTTTTCTTATAAAATAAAAGTGAGCTTTTGTTAAACCAAATATTGTGTGTTTTTTTTCCATATACAACAACCTATCTGGATTCGATAAGAGAATCGATAAGGAATTGGTTCGATAAGAGGATTCGATAATGGGCTCGAACTTGATAATTTCTTATCAAACATGTGAGTTCATCACTGATGTGGGTACCATGAAAAGGTACCTTTTATCAGCAGGACTTCTCCACCTAAGTCCTGCTGATAAGGTGTGAGCTGCTCTTTTCTTCACCTAAGGACGATAATCATGTTTTAAGTCTTTATAGCATTTAAAGAGAGATTATTTTCATGTACATAGAGTTGCATGGCTTTCCTACTAAATTTGGACATATGATGAAATTTTGAAAACAGCGTAAGCCAGGAAAAATTCTGATGTATGAAAGTGTTTGCGCGCACAAATCCAAGCACATTTCTTTGTTACATCGCAATCTACTTGAAATCGACCGCAGATGTGTGCGTGACTTATCACGCCTAGACCACGCCCAGGCAGTGCCCCTTAACAAATACGCAAATCCCATTGAAAGTATCCACGTGACTGAAAATGGCCCACATTGCTCAATGAGGACTCAGAGGGAGATGCTTATTTCCCCTGCTACGGATAACAGCACACAGGCTAAAAAAAAAAAATGGTTGGGCATCAGTAACAAAGAAAGTGAAGAAGAAGGTGGCTTTTCATCGCATAATTTCTGCAAGTGTCCCCTTCCTAGCTGCAACTGTGTCCCTCTCCTTGTAAGTGTGCGTCAAAGTGGGCACCAAACTCGTTCAGTTGGTCCTTGATGCAATGAAGGCCCTGCCACATCCGTTGATAATCAGCATCAACCTGCACTGTCCCTTGGCTTACCTGGTGGATCTACGTTGGTTGTATCTGACCTTTTTGTCCTCAGTATCACCATATGTAAATGCATAAGTGTGCACGTAGCATGGACGGGACCTCACAATTCATCCAGGGTTTTTGCTTTGGCTATACTATGCAGCTCTTAGTGGGAACAATGTTTTGGGTGCATGGGCTGTGTCTCGACTGAGGTATAATCATTGAATCCCCAGTGCAGTCTTCACCAACAAGAGCAGTCTTAAACACATTCTTGTTTTGAAGCAGTCCTGAAGCACCAAATCAGCCTCTTCATTCCACAAGTCAACAGTTGTGTATACTGGGAAAGCCTAGTTGTAGACAGGGTAGATAAAAATGTATATGTTCAAAATTGGGCCTGGGCACCACCTTCACATTAAACGTGGTCTAATTTATTTGTTTTTCCCATGTTGCAATCTTAACATGCTGGTGGGACTTTGGGAGAACCGTTCTGATGTTGCAGTAGTTAAAATCGCCCACTACAACAGTCTTGTGTTGATCTAGGATGTCATTTAGAGGAGTCAGCCCAGATGGCAAAATATAACTGGACCAGATATGGGCCAGATGTGCTTAAAATTCCGGTGCGGATCTGTTTTACCCATTTGTGCCCGTGTCTTTTTGCACCTCGGCATTGATCTGATACGGACTCATTTGCCGAACCTTAAACAGCTTTGGGCCAAATCAAAAGAGGATTTTAGAGAGCCCCAAAACAAAAACATTCATAACGAGCAATAAGTAAAAAAATTTTAAAAAACTTACTTTTTATACTTTTCGCCATCCATGATGTTGGCTCGCTTCCCCGTCCTCTGCACTTCCGTGTAGCGAACTGCAGTGACGTCACACGCCAACTTGTAAATTTAGAATCATGGCGCGTCTGGTCTGCAGAGTCCACCCTTAAACAGGCCCTAACCAATCATTTGGATTGTCAATCTGAGAGTCCCAGCCACAACTGGTCCACATTCGCTGGGCGGGTGTGACTTCTATACAGATCTGGTGATTTGAACGCGGATCTGGCACAGTATGAACTGCTATCTTGGAGTTCTGTCTTGTAGACATGCAGGGGGATGTACACGGCCAGCATGAACACTGCACTGAACTTCTTTTGTAAATAAAAAGGTACACACCGTCAGCACTTCAAGTTTGTTGAGCAGTATTTTTTCATCACCTGAACGTTTGCACACCATCTACACTAGTGGTGTCCAAACAACAGCCCGTGGGCCAAATGCAGCAATTTGGTCTGCAAGACGGCACGAGTCCAATAAACAATTTCAGCGGGAGCTGTGCACCCATATCAAATATAGATATCCAGTGGTCTGATTACTGCCATTTTGTACCTATCTGGTGGCCAACAAAAGTTACACTGTTATTAATTGTGCTTTTTAGTCAACTAAGTGCAGTATGTTTTTATATGACCCAATCCAAACAACCTTCCCTAGTTACGGTGCAGAAAAAAAATAAAAGAATCAGCCAGTACAAAAATTCTCTAAACATGGTCACACATAACACAGCCTGCTCATTGAACTTTTATTATAAAAAATGTCCACTTTACGTCCATGAGAAGGGATGATGGGAAAAATGCAAACCACTCTCTCCACACTTATCCATGCTTGGAGCATTTTAGCTGGTTGATAGGAGGTAGGAGTTGCACTTTTACATACTCTTAATAACCAATTATAATAAGTATTAATATATATCTACTATATTATTATAATAATATGTACTATATATACTCATATGTATATATGCTGAGGCCAAAAATTTGGACACACCTTCTCATTCAATTCGTTTTTTTTATTTTCATGACTATTGTCACTGAAGGCACCAAAACTATGAATGAACACGTGGGGGTTATGTACTTCACAAAAAAAGGTGAAATAACTGAAAACATGTTTTATATTCTAATTTATTCAAATAAGCCACCCTTTGCTCTGATTACTGCTTTGCACACTCTTGGCATTCTCTCGATGAGCTTCAAGAGGTAGTCACCTCAAATGGTTTTCACTTCACAGGTGTGCCTTATAGAACCTTTATTTAACCAGATGAGAAACCCATTGAGATCAAGATCTCGTTCACAAGGGTGACCTGGCCAAGAGGTCACAGAGCAGTTTAAAAAAAAAAAAAAAAACGTTAAGACATACATTTTAAAATACATAAGAGAACTGTAAAACAACAGAGATTTACACCTTTTAAAAACACAGGCACTGTGCAAACGTCTCTCGCTGTCTGTCCCTCAGGACAGAACGGAAGGCTCCAAATGGAAGTAGTTCTGTAAGTTTCAGTTTCGTCTGCAATGCATTCCATGCCATAGGAGCAGCAATGCCAAAAGCTCTTTTGCCAAATTCCGTCCGTACATGAGGAACAGTTAAAACATACAAATTGTTAGAACGTAATGCGTAAGAGCTGCTTTTTCTTTGTAAAAGAAAAACACAAGTATGGAGGTACACGAGTATGGAGGTATTAAACCTAAAAGAGCCTTATAAATTATAGTCAGCCAATGTGTGTATCTGCGTGCAGTCAATGAAGATAAGTCTGACTTCATATACAGTTGACAGTGGTGGGTGAGACTACGACAGCTAGTAACAAATCTTAGTGCTTATCAGGGTTGATTAGTGGAATTTCTTGCTTTATTGATGGGGTTGGGACCATCAGTTGTGTGAATGTCCAAACTTTTGGCCTGTACTGTATATATAGTTACTTTGCATGCAGTCCGCTTTCGGTCCCCAGCAAAAAAATTAAGCTTAATGCGGCCCCCCAGTTAAAATGTTTGGACACCCCTGATCTAGACAAACAGACAAACACTCCGCCACCTTTGTTCTCCCCCATGACAGCTTTGTGGTCTCTGCGATAGAAGGAGTAGGTCTGTAGCTGAATGGCTAAGTCCTGTGTTGTTAGTGATATAGGTTTCTATAAAATTCAAAACCCAGCACTCGCACATTTTATGTTATGCTATTCTGGCTCTCAGCTTATCCATCTTGTTATTTAAAGACCAGACCTTGGCTAGCAATAAGCTAGGTACAGTGGTGGTGGTGAAGCCTTAGCTTTCAGTTTAGCATGTATCCCACCTCTCTTGGTGTGTCTTTGTCGCTGCCTTAGGTGTGCCAGGTGCCCTGTGGCATACTTAGAAAACAATATGAGATCAACAGTATTGTGTCATCGTCTTTCATATTTTTTTTATTTATCATAATTTTTGTCAGATACAGCCTCGCAGAATATTAAAGAGAGTCATGCACCAATTGCTTATTTTCCACCTCTGCATTGCCTTATGGCTCATTTTGAAAGTGTTCAGCCGTGCCTGACCTGCTTTACAAATAATTAGAGGGATGGTTAAGTTTGCAATGATGTGCCCATACATACAAGTTCCTTTGTATTTGTGCATGTGTGTCTGTACAAATAGCTCCCCAGCTGAAACTCCCAGAAGGAGCATACAGCGTCAAGGCAGCTGTTGCAGAAGCCGCAGTGCCTCCATAATGTCCATGCGGAGCACCTCTAAGTCTCCCAGCAGGTACATTCAACATAACATGCACATGTGCATAATTTCCCTACACAGTGATTTCCCTCCCCAATATCTGGCCATTAGGTTTAAGCTTCATTAATGAGCACTCATCAGCGGAAGAATAGGATGACGTATCTTATAACAACTCCCTCTCTATAACTTGGGCACTCATAGGTTTTTTGCACAGGCACTTTATGAACTTTACATATGCGTTTAATGAATACAGGGGATAAGGGGAGCTAATCTTGGGAAGGATTCTATTCTTTTAGTCAAAGCTATCCCCAATCACCGAGCTTCTAAATTGTTGTGACACAGTGATTTAAAAAGTGCACCAGTCTCATCATCACATTTTTAATACTGTACTCTCCATACCTGTGGGTGGAGAATTGTAGTTATGGGAGCTATGTTTCTTCACTGGTCACAGTAAACACAGTGCCTTTGTTCTTTCAGAATGAACTGCAAACACAAGAAGGATCGAAAGAAGGTAGCTTCAGTGTCCTCTGGCCCCAACAGTCCTACTGCTTGGCCCGATGGCGACCACATTCAGCGCAGTCACAATGGCAAAGCTGGCAGACGCAACTACACTGAGGGCGATAAGGTGCAAAATGTATGTCATCTTCTCTGTTACGCTCATTTAACCTTCCCACTAAGATGTTAAACATCGCCATTCATAGGTTACAGGGCACAACTTTTATGACTGTCGTCATTTATGATGTGGATCAGACCTGCTGCTTTGTTTCTGTCTTTCTTTGACTTCTCTGACATCTTGTTCATTGTTCCTGTTTGGTGGCAACAGAGAAGAAGGTTCTGGGGTGTGTGTGTGCGAGGTTCTGCATAGATCTGCAAAGAACAGCATACTTTCCTCACATCCAGACTTAAGTCACCCAAGCCTACTATGATCCCAGAATAATGATTAAAACTACATGTGCTTCTTTCCAAGCCTTTGTTCACTGAGGCGTAAGAGTTCTGTGGTATGACCACTTCAAACATAAATACAAATCTTTGCATCTAAAATTAAATATATTTAGTCCAGCAATGCTAAAAATCCAAACTACCTTGCATAGATCCTGACTAGGCACTTGTTGGTGTTTTTAAAGGGAAACTGCACTTTTTTGGAATTTTGCCTATCTTTCATAATCCTTATGTGAGCCAAGCACACATGTTTGACTTTTTTTTATGCCTTCTATTTCATAAATAAACGCTAGCAACAGTCAGCCAACAATGGAGGTAATGAGATTTGATCTAAAACCACCAAAAACCTCCATCAATGTTTTATATACATGCTTTATGTATATACACTGTATGTAATGTAGTAACAGGCAAATTTATAGGAACATGTAATATTTACATATTTCTGTCATTTTAAGCATACAGCAGCGTATTAATTTCACAGACACATCACAACATTCGCTATTTCCTTCTGCAATAACAACTACTTATCATGGCAGTCTTCATGGGAGCCAACAACTATTTTGGGACAAATGATGATCCAGAACCTTACATTTTTGAGCCTGAATATGAGGATGAGCTACAAGTTTTGAAAGCTGAGTGATAAGCAGATCCAGCAAGTAGCACTATTGCTAATACTCAATGTAAAATGCTTTGAGTCATTAGAGAGAAAGCGCTATATAAATATAATTCACTTCACTTCACTGCTAAGTGCTAAACAAGAAATACATACTACAAACATAACAACATAATTATTTACTGTACAATGTCTTTTCTGAGTGGGATGCCGACTGATTGGGTGCTCGTATCCCCCCGTTTAGATGAATCAATAATAATCCTCACGCAGATACAAAAAAAAAAAAGTGGGCGTTGACAGGCCTTTTTTCATGTCTTTCTCGCCATCTCCAGGTTTAAGTTGAATGTCAAAGTTGACTGAAGTTCACGGCGTCGCTATTAGTAGTTCCTCGGCAGAAGCGCTTATAGTAGCAATATCGCTAATTCTTGGTTAATATGCTGTGTGGAGTTAGCATGTTCTCCCCGTGACTGCGTGGGTTATCTCTGGGTACTCTGGCTTCCTCCCACCTCCAAAAACATGCACCTAGGAATAGGCTGATTGGCAAAACTAAATAGGCGCTTGTGAGTGAATGTGAGTGTGAATGTGTGTTTTTTTTATGTTTTCTTAGAGGGTTTTTTGGCCTCAATAGATTACTCCCATGAGCTGGATTGTTAGCCACCTTGTACTTGCTGTAAATTACACATTAAATTGGATAAAAAAAAGAAAGATATATGTGTTCTTGTCTTACATAGGGATTTTCAATGATTGGTAAAAAAAAAGAAAAAAAAGTGAAGTTTCCCATCAAGTGATATCCATCTCTCTCTGATGTGAGTAATCCATTATGTAATGATTAGATTAATATATATAAATCCCTATGTTTTTTTATGTACTGTATCAGTTGGTATTTTGTGACCACCTCATGCTCCTAAAACACTAAGGTTTTATCAATCATGCAAACAGTATAAAGTTGACTCTGAATATAATTTAGTTGGGTTTAGTTTTGAAAGTAATGTACTAAAAAGAGGGATATTGATTTACTTTTATAAAATTGCACAACAGCATAACCACTGTTTTTGTCGTGTAGAATTTTCTATATGATGTAGCTTGTTCACTGACAAACATGTTTTTGGAAAACAGACCAGTTATAACGTACCATAAATGCTTCAATCAACACCTCTATTAATTTCACCAAAGCTCCCGTAGTTGCTGGATGCGTGGTCTACAAAATCAAATAACCACCAGAGTCTCTAATTAGCGCCTGGTCAAAAAAACAATGGCATTAAAGGGGAACTGCACCTTTTATGGAATTTTGCCTTTCGTTCACTATCATTATGAGGGGCAATAACACACGTCTTTTTTTTAACGATTTTAAAGATGATAAAAAACGCTTGAAAGATGCGAATAATGGGAGTCACCGCTGTAGCCTTCAAAGCCCTCGATATCAACGTCAAAACCCTCCATCAAAGTTTTATATACACATTGCAAGTCTATACATAATGTAGTAACATACACCTTCATAACAATATGCAATATGTTCAATATTTACCGTATTTTGATAATTGTAATCATTTTCGTGACTGTTTTTTTCTGCTCATTGATTTCTGTTTCCATAGCAACGCGCGTCTGACTCCGAGCAACAAATGTGTGTGTTCCTACTTCGGGAATCAAACACAAGTGTGTTTTCTAATTATGGCAGACTTGGTAACAGACAACGAAGACAACTATTTTTGGACAAATGAGGAATCATAACCTTATACTTTTGAAGTTAAATATAATTTTGCTTATAGAAGCCAGCTCGAAAGAAGAGTGAGACGTTGGAGCCGACTAGGTGGAGAGTGTGGTGAAAGCGATTTTGATGCTATAAATGTGGAACTTGGAGCCAATCTATTTGAAATTACGTATTGTTGACGTTTTTAATGCATTTTAAAAGTAATTTAGAGGTAGAATTGATTGCTCCCATTAGCTGCATTGCTAGCCACCTAGAACGAGCAGATTTGTATGTTAGAAAGGGAAGAAAAAAAACTTTTTTTTGTTCTTGTCTCTCATGATGATTGTGAACAATAGGCAAAATTCCAAAAAAAGTGCAGTTCCCCTTTAACAGTCGTGGCTGTTGGCAACTTCATGAAGTTGTATATGTTGGTGACTTCAGATGAAACACAGTAGTACCTCGGCTTATGAGTCTAACTGGTTATGCGATGGAGCTAGTAACGCAAACTACTCCGATATCAAATCACTTTTCCCAATTTAAATTAATTGAAATTAAATTAATTTGGGTTGGGCCCCCCAAAACAGCACCATTTTGACATGTAAAATGCCTATTAAAAAGAAAAACTAACTTTTAGATATTGCATATTGTATGAAAAATAATACAATATGTGTACTACAAACAAGTACGGTAGTTTTATGAAATAATGTAATAATTTACAGAATTTACCTTGAAGAGTGGACTTTTACAGTATAACCTTCTAGCTGCTTTTCCATCAAACGCACAGTTTCTCCATATATCCATGGATAAATGTCTGCTAATTAGATATTATTGTAACTCCCTAAATATTGTTGTAACGTCCTTGGCGGGCGTTATCAGTGCTACACTCCAACTGCTTCACCAAGTTAGATTTTAGTTAGTTTTTGATTATTTGTTTCTTTAATTCAATGAATATCATCCACTTATTCTTTTTATGTCCATTTTAGCTATAAGATAATGCTCGCGAGTAAGACAGGATACGTTAGTCGAATCCTACAGGATACACTGTGCCAAATAATAATAATAACACTTTGCCAAATAATAATAATAATAATAATAATAATAATAATAATAATGGATTACATTTTTATAGCGCTTTTCTAGACACTCAAAGCTCTTTACAGTGAGAACTGCGATGCCATCATTCACTCAGTCCACATTCACACAGTGATGGTGGAAGATACTTCTGGGGTAGACTGATGGCCCCAACGGCCTCTCTGACCTCCAACAAACATTCACACAGTGAGTAGCATTGGGAGCAAGGTGGGTAAAGTGTCTTGCTCTATGACACAACGGCAGTCATGGCAGAAACTGGTTTCGTACCAGGAACCCTAGGGTTTCTAGAGGCCCGCTCTAGTGGTGGGAAGGCTTGTAACCCGAATAAAGCAAAACAATTAGCCAAGAGAAACCTCGTTTTCTGAAAAACTGGTAAGCCGAGGTACTACTGTATCAGGAGGGATTATTATCCATCTCTGTATGCGCTGTAAAAATGTGGCTTGCGCTACTTAGTTGTTTGAAACTTATTCATGTTACACATATTGTACAGCATTACTACATTGGTTCTGCTGCTGTTGTGTTATGCAATATACTTAAATAAATGTTGTCAAAGAGAGCTACATTTTCCGTTACAGTAAAATAAAATGAAGTTCTTTTTTGGGTTGGGCATGAGAGTCTGTATTAAAAATTCGTGCCATGCGCGTGACGTCACATCCTATTGCGGACTCAGCCGGCTCTAACTAGGGATGTAACGATAAACGGAAATGACGATAACCACAGTAAAACCCTGACGGTTAGTATTACAGTTTTAAATTAAATTATTGGAAAAACCGTGATTGATAACTGCACATTATTAAATTCACAGATGGACTGACGCAACCTTGCTAGCTTAAATGCTAACATGAAAACAAGGGACATGAACATCTTTCCTCCTTAAGAAATGACATACATCAATCTAAACTTATAATCACATTGCTGTCTGAGCAACTAAGCTATCCAATTGTGCACATTGAACCTACAGTACATGCTGAGTGATCAGACAGAGTGATCGTTCTATACTCAGAGGAATACGACACATCAGGTGATTTTATGGTGCGTTAAATGACCACTAAAAAGAGTGTGACAACCAAAGAATAGAACACCCACCAGAAATAATAATATATTTTATTCTTAACGCACTTTACATTTAAATATATTTTAAAGTGCTACAGTCCGTTTAGCCATTAAAAAAAAGATTCAATACTAAGACTAAAACACTATCGGTGCAGCATAAGAAACCCAAATATGCAAAACAAGTCACTTTTCTAACAGAGTGTCTATTTTAGTTATTAAAGCAATAAGGATTTGAGTGTGTGTATGAGTACAGTACAATATTGCGATTACAATAATGGTGCTACTTTTGGTCTCAATAACCGTAAAATGACATTTTCACATCATTACATCCCCAACACTAACACTTGGCTATCACTCCAGCAGCACTGAGAGCAAACTAATGCAAATTGCCTCCAGGTAATGTTGAAATGTTCAATGCGAACAAAGTAATGTAAGAATAAAACAAAATACAACAATTGGACAGAAGTTATCATAATCAGCTCATTATTAAATGTTCAAATGAAAGTTAGGTTTTGTTGTATAAAACAATGAATAAGCACACACAAACGTACCGAAAATTAGTACAGTTAGGTACCGTATTGAATTGGTACCGTATCGGTTCAAATGTGGCCCTATATGTATAGAAATATATTTAGAAAATAACAGCATCTTTAAACGCCTGGTCCTATATCAACGCTTGTAAAAAAAAAAAACACAACGTAAAACTTAAAAGAACAAAAACTAGCTATTATGTTGAAATCAAATATAGTGCTATTTTAAGTCATTATTGAGAGGCGATGTAGCGCTGTTGCTGTTTTCCTCTTGTGTGACTCAAGAGACCTCATCTGCTCTCTCTCTGCTTGTGCCATTCATTATCTACCCTCACCCCCACTGTTGAATCAACCTGAAAAAAAAATGGTATCTAACAATTAATAAATGCCCCAATGTCTCTGTCTTGTTCATATAAAAAGCACTCAAATGTTTCGGAGCTGGACCAACTAGATTAACGGGGTATGTGTGATCGTTTCTTCTTGTTTACCGTTGTCTTTCTGTTAAACAGCAGCTCTGCTCAGTGATAAACCCTCCTTTCCTCCAACAGCTCCATCTCAACCACTGGAGTTCATTAATGAATGCTTTAAAACATGCCCGTTGCATGTTGCCTCCAGGTGACACTGACTTCAATGTCTCTAATCCAAACACTGTTTGTTAGCTCATATATTTTTGACATGTAGTGAACACATTGTTTAAGCAGCATCTTTACAAGGAATAATGAGGTTGTGTGTGAATGTCTCTGGTTGAAGTTAACTTTGACGTTACTGCTGCAGCTGCAAATCTTTTATTTATTATGGACATTTTCAGGATTGTGTTTTTTGTCCCCCACTTGCGTTTGGGTCTGTCTCATATCAAGACAATCCAGGATGCTTCCATGCAAAAGCAGACCGAGGATAACACCAACCAACTTGCTTTATTTTTTTATGCGATGAAGCAAATAACATGTGCAAGTATTCTGTGACATGCATTGTAGGAGAAAAGAAAGACACTAGTAAAGTGAAACAACAATTGCTGTGGTCGTCATACAGGACTGATGTGGCCCTTTTCCACCAAAAGTTCAGGAACTTTGAGTTCACAATATTTTATACAAACCAGGCTGATGACATTTTGATGAGTGGTACAGTAAAGTTCTACACTGATACCATGTAAATTAACATACTATTGATCATATTTATTTTACTAAAGTGTAGCTTAATAAAATAGAGAGCAATAAGATACAAAACAATACGAGTTAATAACCAAATGTACTGAAATTTACATAAGATGTTAGGCTTTTTGTCGACAGTGTCCTACAATCAGAAAACCTTTCCCTCAGTAACATTTGTACTGTAAATAACAATATTTTAATAATTGTCAAGTGTTTATCTCACGGTGACAATGAACACATCAAATTTAGGTTTGCTGGTTAGCATTAGCATTCGGTTCACTCAGGTTGAGGCTGATGTCTACACAAATAGCATGTCACTGACTACTTTTACAACATGTAACAAAAAGAGAATAGTGAATATATGATGTGATTTACCTTCGTCCCACTCGTTTACTGTCTCCTCTCATTCACATTTCACTTCAACGAGGTTGTCAAGTCCCAGCTGGAGACGCGGTTTTGTTGTACAGCTAAATACTTTATATTCCTCTGTGAATACGTTTAAAAGAGTCCTTCCACTTCTCGTACCTTCGTGTACTAAATGAAGTTCGTAAAAAATGAATAAACAACATTAGGCTGCATACTAGTTTAAACACTCCGGCTGAGTAAAAATACTGCAAAAATGTTCCACTAATCAGTGTTCTTCAGCACACAGATGCCCCACAAAAGTTCCTGTTGGTCGAAAGTTCCTTTCATTCTTCTTGCACTCCATTGTCAAGTATGTTGTAATTGTAAATACATAAGAAATACGAAATATACAAGTTGTCTCCGCTTTTTAGGAATGCCCCAACTGTGTTCAACCAATCAGCGTTCGACAGCACAGCCCCTCTAAAGTTTCTCCAGGAATTTTTTCAGTACCACCACCAAACTACTAGGAACTAAAATAGTTCCTGTGAAACTTTATTTACCCAGGTCGTTTTTAGTTTAGTTTTACCAGGTAAATGGCAGTTTCTGTAAAAGTTCCTGCAACAGAAAAGGGCCTAATGTATAGAAAACATTTAAACATGTTCCTTTTGTAAATAAGTGTTAGCCTTCAAGTGTTTAGTGATGTAGGGTCTCACTTACCTGTTTAAAAGCAACATGGCTGCCATGGCTGCCATTGCTTCCATTTTTGTTTTTTGTTATTAAACTGTGTTCAGCACCCATACATTCCAATTGTTTCATGTAGGCTGTCCGGCAATGTTTATTTACCCTAACTTCTAATTGTGACAATAATAAACATTCCTGTGTTAAATATGTTCTACTAAACCACGTTTGTCATTAATATTTATGAGATGGTGACATAAAGCAGCTGTATTGTAATATGAAAATAATGAAAGGCTTTGAGCATATAATAATTTATTTTTATTATTATTATTATCATTTTTTATTTAAAAAAGTGCAGCGTTGTCGAGGAAAAAAACATGTGCTGGTGTAATTCTCACCCCTCTGCCAAAAAGTAGCACAAAAGGAAAGTATTCTGCATGTTGACTCCCACACTTGGAGTGAGACAGTCTCAAACTGACCGACATCATTTTGTGAAGTCAAAAGGATCTGGGACAATTCACACTTTAGTTCAAATGATTTTGTATTTGGAAGGGACCCAAGCCATTTTGAACATGTCCCCTTGCCACAAGTTAAAACAGCCCACTTTACTTGTATTTACCAGCAATAATACTTTAATATATTTTATTTGTAATGCACTCAAGTTCCAGAGAACTGTCAAAGTGCTATTATATGGTTTAATGTTCATAACCAACAGCACAATTATCACCTGCAAAACAAGCTGATATCAGTGAGTTGTAGAAGCAGGAGTTTTAGGATTATTATTATTTTAGTAGTAGTAGTAGTAGTAGTAATAGTAGTAGTAGTAGTAGATCTACAAAAGGCCCATGCCAAAATATGACTGGGGTCCCTTTCAAATGTGCCGACTCTCTAGTTAATTTTAGCAGTGACTGCCCCCCTGACACTCTTCCTCCCCTCCTGTCCATCCTCCTCATCCATATCCTGTGGATCACAACACACTATTTTAACTCCCCATATATGTTACACATTTACCAGCTCTGCATGCACCCCTCTCTCCCCTCCACGTGTAGCTACTCGACAATACAAATATAATAATAAACAACATCCACTCACCTCTAACCTTTCCCCTTTTTGTATACAAATATGGCTGCATTTGTACAAGCGAAAAAGACAAAGCACATCGTGTAGTTTTAGATGAATGTAGTTTTTAGATTAATCCCAATTTTTCATCTGTATATATATATATATATATATATATATATATATATATATATATATATATATATATATATATATATATATATATATATATATATATATATGTGTATGTATATGTATATATATATATATATATATATATATATATATATATATATATATATATATATATATATATATATATATATATATATATATATATATATATATATGTGTATGTATATGTATATATATATGTACTGTATATATGTGTATGTATATGCATATATATGTATATATGTGTATGTATATATATATATATATATATATATATATATATATATATATATATATATATATATATATATATATATATATATATATATATATATATATATATATATATATATATATATATATATATATATGTGTATATGTATACATGTTATGTTTTTTTTCTTTTTCTTTGGCTTTTTTGGTTTGTTTGATTCTCGCTAGTGTTTGGACAAAATATGTAGTTTTAATACTAAAAAAGGTCATTGTGTTTTTCTCAAATTGCTGCGGAGAACATTCCCCTTCTCCTTTCTTTGTTTTTTTCTTTCCTTTTTGTGTTGACCTTGCATACGTGTCACTGATTGAAACATAAGGTAGGTAACGCTTTGCCTCCGCACGTGATCTTTATGCAGATAAGAATGTGACAAGCACTTTAGCTTGAGTGACGTCAATGTTTCTCTTTCTTTCTCTTTCTCTCTCTTGTTGTTTCCAAGTGGTCTTGAAACAAGTTGATTTTCTTCAATTATGATTTGACTCTGAAAATGTTTTGAAGTATTTAGTTTAGTTTTTTTGTTGTCTTTCTGCGCCTTAAATTCATTATGAAGTCCAGTATCCCGCTCAACCTTCCTGCTTCATTTCTCTATCTACATTTGTATTTTTATTTCTGTTTTGGTAGAATGCCTTCCTGTTTGTCCAGCATTTGTTTGTTTGTTGATGAATCATTACAACATAGTTTTTAGCAGCTGTCATCAGGTTTTCTTCTTTGTTGTTGTCTGTCTGGAGAACATAGGCCCTCACTTACGCTATATCTCAGATTTAAAGCATCAAGCGGCCTCAACATTATGACCTCCTGCAGATTGCTAGGAGATCCAGTACACAGTTAGCTAGCTATTCATCTAACAGTATGGTTATTATTTTGCTTTGGATCATACTGAAAGCTGTTTATAATATGTTAACACTGTAAAATCCATCCATCCATTGTTTTACATTGCTTGTCCTCATTAGGGTCACGGGTGAGCTGAAGCCTATCCCAGCTGACTTCAGGCAAGAGGCAGGGCCCCCTTGCCTGGTCACCAGCCAATCACAGGACACATGTTGTATAGGTTGTATTCACTTGACGTCACATCCTCGAAGTGGTTCGCCAGCGAGCATCTGTTGTCATAGCGTTGTGGGCGTTTTTTTGACTTTCTCAAAGAAAAATGCCCTATGCTTGCGTTGTTTTAGGCTGGTGTAACCGTTCAAATCGCCAAAAGGATAAAACCTTCTTCAGAGTTCCTCGAGAGGTAATCAAAAAGGGTGAAAGAGTGCAAGATTTTACAAAAAAACGACAAGAAAAGGAGCACACTCCAGTCGAAGAAGGCAAAGTCGAATAATGCATGAGTTTGCAGTGATCACTTCACTTACTTTTTGCGACGAGTGTTTCGTGAAGCACCACCTCGACGAGTCTGAATAAAAGAAAGCAAATGTGAGCAAAACCTAAAAGATTTCAGCTTTTACCAAAGGCAGCGATCATAAATCAAGCTATCAGCACATACACAATGTTGACATTTATAGTTATATTTTGATAAAAACATGGGAAACCACACACACTCGTAAATTGTGCGTCCAACAAAAAATGACAAGATTCCATGTTACACTGGGAAGTAACTGGCTTTTGCAAAATGTAAATTCTTCTTAAAGGCGTTTGTATTTGAGTGTGGCTTCTTTGAAAGGCGATGTACTGCTGACTCCCTCTTGTGAGAGCGCATGTTCCTGATTGCAGGAACTGCCATTGTGTTGGACAAACAAACACCATGCCTGAAATTATATATATATATATATATATATATATATATATATATATATATATATATATATATATATATATATATATATATATATATATATATATATATATATATATATATATATATATATATATATATATATATATATATATATATATATATATTTGTTTATTATGGCAGAATATTATTTTCATATAGCTCTTGCTTCGGGTCTAATAACAATGTGTATGTGGTCATAATGTTATAGCTGCCGGATGAATAATGCATGAAAGTTCATGATGTCTTTTGAGCTATTTAATTGCTTGCAAAAGTGTTTATACTTCATTGTAAAATGTGTAGGGGTGTAACGAAATTGTCAACACACGAGACAATACCAAATGCAATAAAGGGCTCACTATACAATGTAAAACCAAAACCAATGACGATCTGTTTTATAAAAAATTTTGTTGATGAAAAACAATTGCGTTGCAAAAGTTAGAGCCATGTATTAGAATGGTTTGCTTCCACAAAGAAAAAATGAACCGAAGATTACCAATCTCAGTAGTTTATTTTTATTAGTTCATAAACTTAAAAGTTTTGAACGCTTGTGTCTTAAAGTTGTTATACTTTTGGCTCAAAATGCACACCACATCATCTTAGCTTTCTTAGTGTTAGATGTAAATATAAACGGAATACAATGATTTGCAAATCATTTTCAACCCATATTCATTTGAATATGCTACAAAGACAACATATTTGATGTTCAAACTGATAACATTTTTTTTTGCAAATAATCATTAACTTTAGAATTTGATGCCAGCAACACGTGACAAAGAAGTTGGGAAAGGTGGCAATAAATACTGATAAAGTTGAGGAATGCTCATCAAACACTTATTTGGAACATCCCAAAGGTGAACAGGCAAATTGGGAACAGGTGGGTGCCATGATTGGGTATAAAAGTAGATTCCATGAAATGCTCAGTCATTCACAAACAAGGATGGGGCGAGGGTCACCAATTTGTCAACAAATGTGTGAGCTAATTGTTGAACAGTTTATGAAAAACCTTTCTCAACCAGCTATTGCAAGGAATTTAGGGATTTCACCATCTATGGTCCGTAATATCATCAAAGGGTTCAGAGAATCTGGAGAAATCACTGCACGTAAGCAGGCTGTACTGCATTAACAAGCGACATCAGTGTGTAAAGGATATCACCACATTGGCTCAGGAACACTTCAGAAACCCACTGTCAGTAACTACAGTTGGTCGCTACATCTGTAAGTGCAAGTTAAAACTCTCCTATGCAAGGCGAAAACCGTTTATCAACAACACCCAGAAACGCCGTCGGCTTCGCTGGGCCTGAGCTCATCTAAGATGGACTGATACAAAGTGGAAAAGTGTTCTGTGGTCTGACGAGTCCACATTTCAAAATATTTTTGGAAACTGTGGACGTCGTGTCCTCCGGACCAAAGAGGAAAAGAACCATCCGGATTGTTATAGGCGCAAAGTTGAAAAGCCAGCATCTGTGATGTTATGGGGGTGTATTAGTGCCCAAGACATGGGTAACTTACACATCTGTGAAGGCGCCAATTAATGCTGAAAGGTACATACAGGTTTTGGAGCAACATATGTTGCCATCCAAGCAACTTTACCATGGACGCTCCCTGCTTATTTCAGCAAGACAATGCCAAGCCACGTGTTACATCAACGTGGCTTCATAGTAAAAGCGTGCGGGTACTAGACTGGCCTGCCTGTAGTCCAGACCTGTCTCCCATTGAAAATGTGTGGCGCATTATGAAGCCTAAAATACCACAATGGAGACCCCCGGACTGTTGAACAACTTAAGATGTACATCAAGCAAGAATGGGAAAGAATTCCACCTGAGAAGCTTAAAAAATGTGTCTCCTCAGTTCCCAAACGTTTACTGAGTGTTGTTAAAAGGAAAGGCCATGTAACACAGTGGTGAACATGCCCTTTCCCAACTACTTTGGCACGTGTTGCAGCCATGACATTCTAAGTTAATTATTATTTGCAAAAAAAAAATAAAGTTAATGAGTTTGAACATCAAATATTTTGTCTTTATAGTGCATTCAATTGAATATGGGTTGAAAAGGATTTGCAAATCAAATCATTATATTTACATCTAACACAATTTCCCAACTCATATGGAAACGGGGTTTGTAGTAGACCACTACCTGGTACTGAAGTAAAAATGGGTAAGAAACAAACATAAAAAACACATAACCTGCACTTTTTATTTTCAGTCCTTGTCGAACTATGTACGAACAAGCAAGTATTTTGCCAACTTCTGACATTTTTCTGTGGAAAGTGCTCAAAACAAATTTTATTTTGAGTAAACTTAAAACTTTTGTCCAATATAAATCACGTTTTACATTTGTCCATAGTCTGGCTTGTCCTGTGACTTATATCAAAATGTATAAAGTTGTAAATGTTCAGTAAAAACTGGCTGACATGAAACAAGAAGTAAGCATTACCTTCTACAGTAGGGCGCTTGGCTTTTGTTTTCCCTGTATGAAAACATGAACTTATAGACAACCGAGAAAGATTAAACTCAAACAAAATACCCCCCCAAAAAAATCCATATCCAGAGTATAAACAACAGGTAAAATATGCATGGAGATGATAATCGAGCAACAGATGAAAAGTTTCGAGTGAGTGACAAACTTGTGATGGACTGGTAAATATCACAGTCAGCATTCGCTACAATGCTATACAACTGGCAGCTCAGGTCAAAATCCAGCCCAGCCCTGAGTTTAGTTCAAAACTTCTGAGGCAAACATTTTTGCAGCAAATTCCTAAAAACACAACAGTGCTCCTGTTTATTTGGAGGAACTTGGACCACTGTAAAAAATCGGCAGATCCTTGCATTGACATTGCAACCTTGCTTGCAAACATAGAACACTGGGGTCTAAACTTGTGTTTTACATAACCGAGGCATTTCTCAAGGCAACCCTTTAAGTCCTCTCCTTTTTGGCAGTAAAAATGTTTTTTCATAATGTGATTTACATAACTAAGGAGCTTTTTTTAAACTCTGGATGCAGTCAATAGCCTTTTGTTCAACTTACTTATCGATACTAGTGGTGTTCCTCAAGGCTCCATGTTAGGTCCTCTCTTTTTCATCATTTGGGTTACTCCATTGGTGGTCCATGAGTTCAATAAAAAAAAACATGTGAGACGCACATTTTGCAGCTGTCATACTTGTCTTGGACTAGTTTTTTTTGCAGAAGGTCCTTAAAAACAGCAGAGTGCTTCTGTAACTCTGACAAGAACAAAAAAATAAACCACAAACAAATGTCTCCTGTTGAAGATGCTGGTTCTCTGGAATTAACAAAATAAGACTAATAGTGAAAGAAGAAGTCCATTCCCCCTGTCCTTAGCTTTTTGGAAATGTGGCCCCAAAACAATTTAGTTAAATATACTTGCTCTACATTCATTCAGAGGCTTTGCTATCCATGAAGTTGGTAAGCGGTCGACCCCCTTTATTTCTGACAGTAAGAAAAAATATAAAACGTTTTTGAGTGAATCCTCCAGTAACGTTGTTGCTCTGGCTGTCGTTGAAGCTTCCAGCACTGCTACTACATGGAAATACTTGGTTGAGTCTTGTGTAATTCCTTCAACTTGGAACTAGGCATCCATGTGCTGAAACCACGAGTGCAGCGACTTAATTGTCCCGAGATAGATAGCGCTGCCGGGAGTCACGTCGTTCTCTATCTTGTAGACACTGCAGCGTCAGCTGATGCAGCAAGCAGTCAAATCTCATCGTGCCACTTTGCGTTCTTGGAACTTTTTTTTTTTTTTTAGTTATTTTGACGGGTTTTTTTTTTTTTTTGTTTAACTGAATTTCGTTACACCCCAAATAATTCGGTAATAGTCACTTGCAACTTAGTGTTGGTGTATTTTACAAAGTTGGACAGTCTATGATGAATTTAGATTTGGCTTTTTTAAATTTTTTGTTAGGCTTTAAGATAGAGGTGGTTTTAAAAAGTGGGGACATCTAAATAACTAAGTCATGCACAGCGTTTTATTGAAACATGCTAAAAATGTAAGAAAGAAGCAAAAGAGTCAGTAAGAGACACTTAAAAAGTACCGCTCGTATGAAGGAGGCTGTGAGCAGACTGTCGTCACCCTTTAAAGGCCAAGGTTGTTTCCATTGGAATGTATCAGGCTGAAAAAGGAAAGTACCACTAAATGTTACCAGGAGGTGGTTAGTCCAAAAGCAAGTACTCGGTGTGAGGGATCCCTTGCACATTGTGGTGTTCCTCTTTGTTTTCACTTATTTTCCATTGATTCCCATGCACTGTGTCATGACTCACTGACAGGAAGGGTTTTGTGTCTTTTTCTCTTGCATTTTGTGAATCTAATGATGCACTTATGTTGCCCCACTTTTCCCTTTTCTTCATACCTTACCTACTAAAGGAGGGAATACCACTTTATTGGTAAGTGGATGTTAACCAGAAGGGAGTTAAACAGGAATAACATTGATTTTAATAGAAGAAAATGGGTCGCTGTTCACATGTCAGCACTTGTTTCAGGGGAAAAAAAATCAAAAAGAGAAAAATTGTGTAGCAGATGATTTTTTCTGATTCGACTGATTGAATAATTGTGTTCTTTATTTTGTTCCCTCCATTTCTGTGATGTTCCGTCCAGTTGTCTTTGTTTTGTTTCATTTCTTTAAAATCATTCAAATGAAAGAAGTCCTCTTTTTCTATTCTAATTTCCACTATCTGTAGCTCTTTACTTTCTGCCTCTGCTCTATTATTGATTCACTTATTTTGGTATTTTTCCCTCTTGTCCTTCTCCTCTTAGTTTTGTTTTGTTTTTTCAATTATGATTTTCTTTAATTCATTATGGTTTTGCATGCCAAGTATTGCATGTGCTGCACCTTAGAGGACTATCTATCTAGAAGCCTTATGGAGAAAACTTTTATTTTTTTCACATGTTACCTTCCTTTGGTACCGTGTTGCTCAGTCACAAGCCTGAAAACATTCTAATGCTCCTTTTGTCCTCCTTTGTCTTCTTTTTTTCTTTGTTGGTCATTGTTTATTTACAGAAGCTGCGCATTTTGGCTCCTGGCTCTACTAGTATCCAGTCCACTTTGCTGAAAGAACAGAAGGTCCACTGCAGGAGTCAAGGCGTGCAGCTGCGTGAGTCGAGCGATGGCGAGAGTGTGGACGACAAGGCTGCGGCTGTCGGTCACAGGTCAGGGAGAACACAGAACCAGCGAGATCACAACAGGAACTCCTGCTCTCCTGCTCGCAGCAGTGACTCGGCACACTCCCAGCATGATCGCACTCACAGAGGGAGGAGCCGGCATCAGAAAAAGTAAGAAGAAATATTTGAGAAAGATGTTTATACTTCTTTTTGTAAAACTTCTCGGAGAATCTGGAACACCTTAACTCACGTATGATCACAAACATATGGCATACACAAACGCATACATACACACATACGTGGAACCAGTGGCGAGCCGTGCGTTTCCCACCTAGGCCTTCATTAATGTCTGACTTCAATGATTACCTCTCAAAAAACCATGATTTATGTCACCACATGACCATTGCTGGAGAAGTACTATACAGAAACACATGTACGCACTACTGGCCATTGAATCACCTCAACAGTGTACAAAACGGGTTATTTTGTGGCGCATTTAAAAATCAATAAACCCACATCAGCAATTAAAACATATCTTATGTGGTACTGTCAAAATTAAAATTGGAAAAAACATTAAACGTGAAAAAATTAAGAAATAAAATATTTGAACTCACAATTCACCCATTCGGCAGGCATTTCCTCATTTCAACGCTGACATCGTCTCACAAGATGTAGTTACTCTTTAAATCAGTGGTCCCCAACCACCGGGCCGCGGCCCGGTACCGGTCCGTGCACCGATTGGTACCGGGCCGCCGCCGCACAAGAAATTAAAAAAAAAAAAAAAAAAAAGTTTTTTAAAATATAAATCAACATAAAAAACACAATATATACATTATATATCAATATAAATCAATACAGTCTGCAGGGATACAGTCCGTAAGCACACATGATTGTATTTCTTTATGACAAAAAAAAATCTATATTTTTTTTTACAAATTTTCAAGCATTGCAAGTACAAAAAGGTTGGGGACCACTGCTTTAAATAGCCTTTTTGAAAATGGCCTTGCAAATTCATGCGTGTTGGCTGAGTTCTTTAAGTTTACTCCACAGCGTGCTCATCGATAACATCCAGCTGTAGCTGCTAACATCCGACATGGCTACATTCAACAGCCTAAACAGGGCTACTGTGGCATGCTGAGTAATGGAGTTCATCACAATATATATCTGCCACCTAATCAACGTTTTGTTCTCCTTCTTTGTGGGTCAACACTTCCTGCTTCCTGCTAAGTTGCAACTTGTGAATGGATGCTCACTTTGGAATGACAAGTGAGTATCCAATCACAGTCTCGTTAACATCAGACTACTTAGATAGACTATCGTAACTGTCTCTCAACTCTGTGTTCTCAAATTAATCCGCTAACAGTCCCGATGAGTATCCAATCATAGGATGCGTGTAGTGGATTGTCCGAAGCTTAAACAGGCAACAAAAGTAGTTTAGTACAACAAATTTATTTACCTATTATCAGAAGCGCAGGTTGAATTGAGTTGGCCGTGCAGACAGACCACATGTACTCCAGAGCAAACAAGACACACACAAGCCAAAATCACTGTCGAGTTCCGGTCTTCTGCCATTTTTTATATGTCTCTTGTGCGTCACTGTTTTTTATCTAGTGCATCATGATTGTTTTGTTTTGGTTTTGTCTGTTCCAAAACAACCTTGTATCTCTTAGTCATATTTGAAAATTCTAAACATTCTGTACACCTTTGTCCCACAACTGGTCCATTCAATGGCACAAAATAGAAGAGAATTGAAAATGAGCGGACATTCTTAAAAGACAAGAAATATAGGTCAAAAGGTCAGAAATTCTATGACATACCCTCCTTCCAGGGTCTTAAGACCCTGGACCAAAACAATTTCTGATGTAGACCACTAAGTTAAATCTCTACCACAGATAGAGGCAAAAACCTCAATGTTTTTATACGAGGCAAAAATTCCGTCTATGACCCTCCTTCAGAGCGATCGCTGTTACCAGCCTGCAGTAAAACCATCTCACAGAACACAATTAGTGGCCTACCCTTTGATTTAGTAAAGGAATAACAAATACTTTGATCATGAACATCATTGAACATAAATAGATGAATGTATATAGACTTATGACTGTAAGACATTTGCAAAAATATGTTTTCCGGCATTTGCAATGAATGTAGTTACCAATATTGTTAATTACCAATTGATTTTGAACACACAACTGAATTTCGTATGAGTCCATGTTCAATTAGTGCTCGTATAGATGGCTCGGTGGTGCCTCAGGCTGGTGGCTGCCTTGGTGAAGAAAGGGATCCACTCAAACAGTCTGTCTCTGTCTCTTCTTGGGGTGTGGTTCAGTCCATTGGGCAGACTGTGCAATGGCATGTGCGCGCTGGCCGCTTTGGGGAAAACTCAGGTAGAGTTGGAGCTGTGGGGGCTTTGGGGAAGGCTGGGGCAGAGTATGGGGCGTGGGGCTTTGGTCCAGGCCCTCGGCTTGCTTCAGGGCCTCCTTCCACAGCTGCTAGAGTCCCGACGGACACATATTGGCTGGCAACGTCATCGCTGGTAAGGTGTTGTCTCTCCTCTCGGTTCCTTCCAGTCAGGTATCGGGTGTTGGTCCTGGATCGGCTTTTACCGTGCCCCTCTTAGCGAGTGCAAGGGAATCTGGAGTGACTGCTTTCATCCTCAAATCTGCACAGAGGAACTGGCACACAAATTTTACATTTTGCAAACATACCATTTTGGTCTCATGGTCTTTCCGCCTTCCTAGGAAGCTGCTGGTCCTGAGAAGTGCTGATCTTGTGACTGAAGACGATAACCTGTTTTCTTAAAATAGGTGCCGTTGTTTGACCTAATCTTTTTGGGGAAACCATGTCGGGATATTAGATAATTCACAAAACATTTAATTACTGAATTGGCATTCTCCTTTGAGGTTGGGGTTGCTTCCGCCAACCACTGCAATTGTCAATCTAAATCATTACGTTCCTTTATTGATCATATCGATTAAATAAAACCTCAACACGCTCAAACTTGACCCAATCCAAACCCACCTCCCCCCTCTGTCCCTCTCACAGGGACAGTGTTAGTCGTAGTAATAGTAATAGTAGTAGTAGTATTAGTAGTTTCAGAAACATCCAAGAAAAAGAAAAGGCAGCTGATAGTCAAGCGCAGCAAGAACAGAGGCGGAGGACAGGTCATGTTTGAGGTCACTGTTCGCTTTTGCAATAGTACTTTGATATTTTACAACACCTAGTGAATTATTGTGGCCTCAATAATTCACTAAATAGTTGTGTTTAATTTAGTCTATCTATGATGGGACAATGCACAGAAACATTAAGTTCAGAAACAGATATGTTCTGTACCAGATTATATCTAAATAGCTACTTTCCATCTGTAGTCCCTCTACCTAAATTAAAGGGATCCAAAAATCAAGCAATAAAATTATGACACTAATTAATCATAATAAATATATACATTCATAATAATCAATAATTAATCAAAAAATAATCATACTGTAGCATGTAATCAAATTTAGGAAAGTCATAAAATGCCCCTTCATGGACACATTCTTAATATATCAGAACCATCCACACCTTATTTAAATCATCACACAAAAACAATACATGCTCTTGTTCACATCTGTCATCATTCGTAACAACAACCAAGATTTTAACAACCATACCTCACAATCTACAACAAAAATGCTCTCATGGATAAATATAATACTCATTAAATTGATGTGTCAACATAATGCCCCTCTTAGTGACCGTGTGAACAGCCTTGATTGCTCCAAAGCCACCTTTTAACTTCAAATTTTCTATTCCTTTTGTTATAACGTGGAGAAGGCTAATTGGTCTGTACATGTTCTGGTCTTCTTTATTTGCTTTATGGATTTAATCATAGTAGGAGTTTCTCGACGTGGTAGGGAAAGTGTTTTCCGTTATTAATTTATTTATCAATCGTTGTTATACGAGCAATAATACAATCCTTATATGTTTTTAGGAAGATAGTGTCCAACCCATATATATATCTCTAGATCGTGAGTCTGATAATGCAGTGAAGATTTTGTTTAACTTTGTTTCATTTGTTAATTCTAAAATTAGTCCATCCTGAATAAATGACAATTATTTGCACTGATTTTGAGGGACTTTTTATTCAGGGTTTGTACAGACTGGATGAAATGTTCATTAAAATTATTACGTATGTCCAGACTGTCTGCGATAGTAGCGCCATTGATATTTAATGTTATAGTGTTGTTTCTTGTTTGCTCTCTTTCCGTAAGTTTGTATCTGGTTTTCCATAACTTTCTAATGTTCCCTTTTGCAGCTTTGATTAATTCTAAGTGAAAGTCAGCCTTAGACTTCCGCATAAACATTGTAACTTTGTTCCTCCAAACTTTTAAAATCATACGATCTGTATTTAGACCTGTTTTAATTGCTCTTTTGAGAGCTGAGTCCCGATGTCTTTATTAGAATCCAAAATGTTTTATTAATCCAAGGTATTTTTATTTTAGCACTCTGGTTTTGTATTAGTGTATTTACAGATGATCTCTTTGAATTTTGTCATCCAATTGTAATTCTAGTAGGGCTGCTTATCCTTTGTATCATGTAGAAGCCGTTTATAATATCCTTAAGTTTCTTTCCACGCGTCTTATTTAACCAGTCCAGATTAACGTCCCCCATGACGTTACCTCTTTCATACTATGCTGTTTGAGGATGTCTGAAAATGAATCAAGAAAAATGTCTTCATCTGTGGTCGGTCGGTATACTACAATTACCTTGAAATACATTTCTGAGGAAAATGTGATTTTAATTTCAACATACCCAAATTGATCTACTTTTAATGTTTTCCCTTTCATAAATCATAATTCCTCCCCCCTTTGTCACTCGATCTGTCTTTTCTGTAATCTTGTCCCCCGGGACATTAATTAGAACGAAAGGTGTTGTGGGTTTTAACCATGTCTCTGATAGACAAGGTAATCCGGATTAGAGTCTGACAGTAACTGCTGTATTTGTTCAGTATGTTTCCTGTGGTAGAAAGTTTAATAATTCGGACATGTTTGTTACTGAATACTTTCTACAGACTTCTGTCTCTAAGCGACTTTGTGTATGTAATAAGCAACTACAATTTTTTGATATGCTTAAATTGTATTTTAGCTCAGCTGTTGTGTAGCTGCTAGCTCCTTGTAGCCTACAGCAGGAGTGTCCAAATTGCAACCAATAGCTTTGTTTTTAACAGACAACCGAAATAATTAAAAATGTGGTATTAGCGTATCGGTTCAATCAGCGGCAACTACGCCCTGTTTTATCATTTGACCTAAATTTTTGGTTTCGTAGGCAGGACAGAGGGAACAATGTGGGTCATTAGTTGTCCATCTTATACCATTCTAATTGTTGTAAGGATAGTTCACATGAGCGGCCATACCTTGAGTCCCACCATATATAAGAGTCAAAAGGCTCCTATTATGAGTCGTCTAATTGGTGATCATACACTTTGGCGGTTTGGGTGGCAGGGCACACGGACGCACCTCAGTCAGCCAGTGCTAGGACAGTTAGAGCAGTCCCCGTCCTCCATTCGTTCCTGGGAGGCGTCCCCAGTAGTTGTCAGCTGATGTCGTGCTGTCAGGCAACATCAGGACGTTCCTTCTGTGCGGTATTGAATTGTCAGGGCACATTTTGTAAGCAGGTCATTACAAGGTGTGTGCAGGTTGACCACAAAGGAATGCTTCAAAGATTGTGTTGAACATTGTCCGTTGACACTTATGTCCAGCAGGGGTCTGTTTGTATCCTGCTGTTCGTCCTGCTGTGGGCGTCCTCTGTCACACCTGTATTTTTTGTGAGCATGTTCTGGCTACAACTTTGGAGCTTGTCTTGTTCAGAGAAGTTGGCAGTCCCCGTGCTGCATAACAGTTTCCACCCTAGCTTGACCTAGGACAATTCCGTGACTACCACCCAAGTCCGTCTGTATGGTTTTATGTTTTGTTGAGGTTTTTTTTCCTCCAGAATTTGGAACTCAAAACATGTACACCCATCATTTTCATATCCTCTCGGTTAGTTCAATTTTGCATATCACGTTTTAAAATTACAGTCTTAACTATCCCATTAAATGCTAATCAATAACCCTAATTCAAAGATTATACGTACTACATCGTGTGTATTTAAGTGCCCTTTTAATTCACTTAAAGATGATCTATAAGTTAATTTAAACTATCATTTGTCTATCAGTAGGCGAGCAAGCTGTCATGCTTGCACTCTGACCTCCCGCTGTGCGTGATATTCTCCAAAACAAAAGAATGTTTTTTTTTATTCTCGTTTTTCCATCTTTTCTTTCACACTAGTCACAACATGCACACACACACATGTCCTGATATCGCAGCACAAACACCTCACAAGGCCACCTCCCAGATGTATGGTGGAATGCAATGTCTAATTAAAAATATAAATTACTCCGAACTACAAATGTCAGACTGCACTTTAAAGTTACTTTTATTACATTAATTTCCGAACTAACCACCACCACAGCAGACATCTTCCTCAATCATATCCCAATACTCCCATAAATTAAAAGTGTTTCCCAACAGTGGTTAAGTAGTTATTTTAAGTAATAGATCTCAATATGTAGAAATTAATAAGACTAAATCTTTACCAGAAAGAGTAACTTGACAGAGTATATGAACTAACTTCTTGAGAATAATAATTGATCATAAATATGTTGGAAGCCACATATTCAACATATTAAAGAAAAATATCCAAATCCATTGCTATTCGGTATAAAGTTAAACACATGCTGAATAAGAAATGTCTGCACATGTTATATTATTCATTTATTTTTCCATATGTAATATTGTTTTGAAGTTTGGGGAAATGTTTATAGAATAAATATAGACCCAATACTTAAACTTTAAAGGCTCATTTCAATAATACACAAAGCATTATTATTATGATCATACCAATCCATTTTTTATAAGTCATAATGTGTTAAATGTTCAGATAATTTATTTTAAAACAATGGCAATTATGTTTCCGAGTAAAGAACAACAGCCTTCCAGTTTGTATTCTTAGCTTGTTTACATTATGAGGAGAAAACTATCATTTACGGGGGATATTGATTTTTGAAATAGGTCAAAAAAACCAAATGTAATTCAGTTCTAGGAGTTAAATGATGGACCATCCTCAGTGATGAGCTGAACACATGTAGTTTTTTGTTATGGTTTAAGAGACCCTTGAAAAGTAAAGTTTTTTGAACATTATAAAATATAGTAACAATTACTTTCATCTTTTAACGTTGATGTTCCAGGTAATTTAATGTTCAGTAAATGTATATCATAGGGCAATATAAGCTTTGGCTTCCGCCCATTCTTTTTTCGGTCATTCTTTTTCTTTTCTTTTCTGTGTGTAAATGTGTATGATTGTTAATATGTCTAATTTACTGTTAAACTGCTCACACAAATTGGTTGATGGTTGATTATATGACCAAAATAAACCTATTTCATTTATTCATTCATTATCTATCGCACTCATAGTTTTATTCCATTTTGCATGTAATTATTCCTATTGATTTCTTCCCATTTCACTCAAACAACTAAACAAACAAACAAATAAACAAACTTGCCGCTAACCACAATCAACAGCATACCATTTACGAATACCTTCATTTGTCACTTTCTCATCTTTTCTTCACTTTCGTTTTCCTTTACAAACAACATCCTGTATCCATCTCTTCCTTACACTTCACACAATGTTTCTATTTTCTGTTCTCCTAGAAACCATTCACATAACGTAAGGTTATAAACATCCTTTTCCCATATTTTCTCAAACCATCCTCTTCACCCTCAATCTTCCTTCACCTGCTCTCTCTTCCTCTCTCTCTCACCCTCTCTACTTCTCTCACAATACAAACACAATTATCCAAAATAATCAGTCTTATAAAATAATTTTAGCTTTAGATATGATTTAGGGCAGTGGTTTTCAACCTTTTTTCCCAGTAAAATAAAGAAATAAAATACAGCATAATGTCATCATTTTCTGATTTATTAAATTGTATAACAGTGCACCATATTGCTCATTTGTTGTGGTCTTACTTGACTTATTTGGACAAAAAAAAAATATAAGAATAACTAAAACGTTTTAAAAATTAAACAAGTGATTAAACTATAATAAAGATTTCTATACATATAATCAATCATCAACCTTCTTTGGATATTGTAATAGAGATCCATCTGGGCTCGTGAACTTAATTCTAAATATTTATTTTGTTGAAGAATTATTCTTCTATAATTATATTCATAAAGGATTTTGAATTGTCGCTATTTTAAAATATTTAAAATCTCAGGTACCCCCCCTTTTTGTCCGGGCGGAAACACCATACCCTCCTTTGAGAACTACTGGTTTAGCCTATAAAAAATCCTTTGTCTCATACATCATTAGACTGTACAACTCCTCTTTGGGGGGGGCTAGGATGACAGAGAATGCAAAATAATAACAGTGCAATACTTTTTTATATCATGGTCGTTAATGCCTAGTTTCTCTTATTTTACTGTTCTATTTTTATTCTCCTTGTAATATTTTTCTATTTTGTTTCCATTTATACCCTTATTAGTCACTGTTTACTTTTTACTTCTTCTTCCTGAGGGAACTCTCATGAAGGAATCAATAACGTTTTATCTGTCTATCTATCTATCTATTACTAACCAGAGCACAATTCATGACGTCATGCTCATCTTGCAGACAGTTATTTCCATTTAGTTTTATTCTCTACATGTAATTCTACATGCACCAATGTCACATAGAAATTTGCTTTCTTTGTTATTTATTTACATTATTATTTCTGGTTTACTTGCTGTCTGTTTACTTAAGTTCTCATATTTTGGTCTGTCTTCCTTCTGATTAGAATTTGTTTAACGCTTCTCTACGTTTTGTTTTGACTATGGCGCTGAGTGTTGGCGACTCTCATCGGTACTTCTTCAGACTACATGTTTCACAGTTTGCACAGATGTTTTTTAGAAGTTTTAGAATATAAATTACAATTTTACTTCATCGTGATTATTCTTGAAATAATTAAAATGTCAATATAAATAAATAATAATTTTACCTTTATTCAATTTAATTCAATTTTATTTAATGTGTTTGCTATATCATTATTAATTCAAAGCTACAATGTGTTCCAACCTATGATGTGCGTGTGTGTGTGTGTGTTTGTCTCAACTTCCACACAGGAACTGGATGGATCAGATAAGCAACAAGGCTCTTCAATACCGTATATTACACACATAATTAATGACTAATGAATTTAACAATGCTTCAATGTCCCAGTCCAAATGTATGTATTGATATTTAAATGTTTATTTATTCATATACAGTATATTTAATTTTTCCTATTATCAAAACCAACCTGTCAGCCTTCTCTTCAGATTGAGTACAGCTGTCCACTATATATATTTATATATAGTTTTTTATTTATTTATTTATTTATGTATTTATTTATTCTTTAAACCTAGCTCAATGCTAAACTAATCCAATGCTATGCTAACTCAATGCTAACCTAGCTCAATGCTAACCTAGCTCAATGCTAACCTAGCTCAATGCTAACCTAGCTGTGTCACACCTCTTCGAACCAAGTCTCGTGCAGCTGTCACTCACACAGCCTCGTCACAATGACACACTCTTATCTCAAAATGTCTCCCAGCTGAGACTCCTTTTTCTTTTATATGCGTCACACACGCACTCACACACAGAGAATTTACCAGAGAGCGAGAGCCTTTTTTCCGTATTTATAGTTTCAATGCCTTCTTACAACTATAATATCGCACAGTCACAATCACCAGCACAGTTAAAAACAAATTCAAATGACTGGAATTCGCTCGCAGCGCCAAAGAGGGGGAGTACTGGGCTTCCCTGCTTAGGCTGCTGCCTCCGCGATCCAACCTCTTGATAAGCGGAAGAAGATAATTAAATGGATAGATCATTCACTCATATGTTTTCTGTACATAAACTTTGTCTACTTTCTCACAAGCACACACATTTTAGACAATTTCCCAACTTTTACAGATAGCAGGGCTGTGAGAAAAAGCGTGAAGGGAGGGGAGGGGAGGGGTGGGGGGGCTGGGTGAAAAAAAAAAAAAAAGGAAGGGGAGGAATTAAACCAGATAAGAAACCAGGTGCTACACAAAAGTTATTAAATTACGCATACATCTAAATGTACCAACATAAACTGACTCACTCAATACACACACATTTCAGCATTCATCATTATACACACACATTTATAAATTACAATACCGCCCCGTGTCCGGACAAATATAAACAACTAATGCACGCGTGCTTTTGTGGAATCGGCCGTCTCATTAACAAACACAGGTCCCTTCATTACTCATACAACGGCGATTAACCCGTTCAGCGGAGCAGCCCCTGGTTTTACTCCCTGACCAATACACGGCAACAGCATAAAAGCACCATAGAGTCACTGATAATCACCCAATGCTCTACAGTCATCATGTTTTGGTCAGTTCCATACAGTTTCACCAAAGCTTCACCAAAGCTCCACCAAAGCTCTACCAAATGGAGCCCGAGACGCCACCTGTCTATTCTGCAGCCATTAAACAGATTCGTGACAACTTGGCTCAGTTGATCTCCTTTACCGGAGTCACTGAATGGTCACCTAATATGAGGCTTTTTTACACGCTGAGTCACAAGGACTAGGGACCGCTGCAGTTTCCACATAGACAGGTGTCTCGCACTTTCACAGATGTATCAATTTTATATGGGCCAAATGTCACACCAGTTAGCAAACCTTGCCTTAAATTTATCTTTGTCCAACTCTGGCTAATTCTGATGCACTTGCAGAAAGAAGCATCCTCTGCCAACAACGACAGAGGATGAAGAGGTTAAAAGAAATTTTTCTTCTCACATCGTCTATGCTTCAAAAACACTCCAAACCACCAAAATTCTATTAACAATCCCCTTATAGCTAAAAACAAGAAATCACAAGTTTTCAACAAACACACAGACAAATGATCACATATAAAACAACTCAATCCAACCATAATTTACCCCATTCCACATTGTTTTTGGAGAACCTGACTTTTATCAAAAACAGGTTCAGCAATTAGTCTTATCGATCCGGCTCTCTCCAGGCAGAAAATGTTTACACTTTAAAGCAAACTGCTTACCTTGCGATGCGTGCATGCAACACACTGTCTGCCTGACAGAGAGAGCGGGTGCGGCTGTCGACCTGTAGCTTCTAAACCATCCTGTTCGTGACGCCAATTTGTGTAGTGGATTGTCCGAAGCTTAAGCAGGCAACAAAAGTAGTTTAGTACAACAAATTTATTTATCTATTATCAGAAGCGAAAGGTTGAATTGAGTTGGCCGTGCAGACAGACCACATGGACTCCAGAGCAAACAAGACACACACAAGCCAAAATCACTGTCGAGTTCCGGTCTTCTGCCATTTTTTATATGTCTCTTGTTCGTCACTGTTTTTTATCTAGTGCGTCATGATTGTTTTGTTTTGGTTTTGTCTGTTTCAAAACAACCTTGTATCTGTTAGTCATATTTGGAAATTCTAAACATTCTGTAGACAGGTTGGCATAACTCCATATTCACCTTTGTCCCACAACTGGTCCATTCAATGGCACAAAATAGAAGAGAATTGAAAATGAGCGGACATTCTTAAAAGACAAGAAATATAGGTCAAAAGGTCAGAAATTCTACGACGCGTAAATGTCACGCTCAACGTAAGGCCAGCTAGAAGGACTTACTGACATCAACTCGTGATCTGATTGACTATCGCAACTATCTATCAACTGTATGTGCCCGTTCACTTACAGTGCATAGACGCCTGCACTGTTGATTCTGAAGGCCCCAGGCAGATTTTGTACAGCATGGCAACATAAGCCAGCTGAATTCTGATTGGATAAAAACTCAAACCTAAAAACAATAGCGCTGGAAGGAGCATAATGTGACATGAAGAGAATATGAATACTTTTAGATATTTAGGGAAAGTAAATAAAAAATTACTTTTATCTTTAATTATGATCATTATTTCTGGTTATGTTAGGCCAGCAGAGAAGGCCTTGCTGGCCCACATATATACATATATATATTAGGGCTGTGAATCTTTGGGTGTCCGACGATTCGATTCAATATCGATTCTTAGGTTCACGATGCGATTCAAAATCGATTTTTTTCAATTCAACACGATTCTCGATTCAAAAACGATATTTTCCCGATTCAAAACGATTCTCTATTCATTCAATACATAGGAATTCAGCAGGATCTACCCCAGTCTGCTGACAGGCAAGCAGAGTAGTAGATTTTTGTAAAAAGCTTTTATAATTGTAAAGGACAATGTTTTATCAACTGATTGCAATAATGTAAATTTGTTTTAACTATTAAAGGCCTACTGAAACCCACTACTACCGACCACGCAGTCTGATAGTTTATACATCAATGATGAAATCTTAACATTGCAACACATGCCAATACGGCCGGGTTAATTTCTAAAGTGCAATTTTAAATTTCCCGCGAAACTTCTGGTTGAAAACGTCTCGGTATGATGACATTTGCGCGTGACGTCACGGAGTGAACGGAAGTATTCGGACACCATTGGATCCAATACAAACAGCTCTGTTTTCACCACATAATTCCACAGTATTCTGGACATCTGTGTTGGTGAATCTTTTGCAATTTGTTTAATGAACAATGAAGACTGCAAAGAAGAAAGCTGTAGGTGGGATCGGTGTATTAGCGGCGGACTACAGCAACACAACCAGGAGGACTTTGAGATGGATAGCAGACGCGCTAGCCGGTGACCTCACCTTGACTTCCTCCGTCTCCGGGCTGCCGACCGCATCTATGATCGGGTGAAGTCCTTCGTCGCTCCGTCGATCGCTGGAACGCAGGTGAGCACGGGTGTTGATGAGCAGATGAGGGCTGGCTGGCGTAGGTGGATAGCTAATGTTTTTAGCATAGCTCTGTCGAGGTCCCGTAGCTAAGTTAGCTTCAATGGCGTCGTTAGCAACAGCATTGTTAAGCTTCGACAGGCTGGAAAGCATTAACCGTGTAGTTACATGTCCATGGTTTAATAGTATTGTTGATTTTCTGTCTATCCTTTCAGTCAGGGGTTTATTTATTTTGTTTCTATCTGCATTTAAGCACGATGCTATCACGTTAGCTCTGTAGCTAAAGAGCTTCGCCGATGTATTGTTGTGGAGATAATAGTCACTGTGAATGTCCATTTCGCGTTCTCGTCTCTCATTTTCAAGAGGATATAGTATCCGAGGTGGTTTGAAATACAAATCCGTGATCCACAATAGAAAAAGGAGAAAGTGTGGAATCCAATGAACCCTTGTACCTAAGTTAGGGTCAGAGCGAAAAAAGATACGTCCTGCACTGCACTCTAGTCCTTCACTCTCATGTTCCTCATCCACGAATCTTTCATCCTCGCTCAGATTAATGGGGTAATCGTCGTTTTCTCGGTCCGAATCGCTCTCGCTGCATTGTAAACAATGGGGAAATGTGAGGAGCCCTTCAACCTGTGACGTCACGCTACTTCCGGTACAGGCAAGGCTTTTTTTATCAGCGATCAAAAGTTGCGAAGTTTATCGTCGATGTTCTCTACTAAATCCTTTCAGCAAAAATATGGCAATATCGCAAAATGATCAAGTATGACACATAGAATGGATCTGCTATCCCCGTTTAAATAAAAGAAATTCATTTCAGTAGGCCTTTAAATGAACCAAAAATATGACTTATTTCATCTTTGTGAAAATATTGGCCACAGTGTGTTGTCAAGCTTATGAGATGTGATGCAAGTGTAAGCCACTGTGACACTATTGTTCTTCTTTTTTTTAATTTTATAAATGTCGAATGATAATGTCAATGAGGGATTTGTAATCACTGCTATGTTGAAATTGTAACTAATATTGATACTGTTGTTGATAATATTCATTTTTGTTTCACTACTTTTGGATTGTTCTGTGTCGTGTTTGTGTCTCCTCTCAATTGCTCTGTTTATTGCAGTTCTGAGTGTTACTGGGTCGGGTTTGGTTTTGGAATTGGATTGCATTGTTATGTTATTGCTGTGTATTGTTTTGTTGGATTGATTAATTAAAAATAATAATAATAATCATTTTTTTAATAAATAAATACAAAATAAAAAATCTATTTTTTTAAAAATGAGAATTGATTCTGAATCGCACTACGTGAGAATCGCAATTCAAATTCGAATCGATTTTTTCCCACACCCCTAATACCGGTATATATATTAGAGCTGTCAACGTTAACGTGTCAACGCATGTGATTAATTAAAATAAATTATTGCGTTATGAAGATTAATCACTTCCGGGTTAAGCCTTTGTTACATGGTCTGTGATTGCGAGAATGGGCGGCCCACTTCGCTTCAAAACAGAACTTTGGATAAAGATTTGTTATTCAAATGTTAAGTGCAAATGAATAAAATGTATTATTATTATTATTATTATTATTAAAACTAAGGTAACTTGTTGGTGTTGCAGCAACAAAAAGTTTTTAACATGGACATGCACATCAAGTTTGAAATACCATCTTAAAGCGAATCCCGCACTCAAGGATGGCCCCGACAGTGTTTCCAATCTTCTTCGTGACTTTTTTGTAAACAGCTTCTATCTAGTGACTTTTCCCGGTGATATTGGAGACTTAGAGAATATTTTGTGTCTTGAAGTCTCTGAAGTGAAAGCAAGCAGCATTCACCACCCTCGGCGTGCAGTGACGGCCTCTGCCCATCCACAACAAGCAGGGGAGAAGGCGACCCCGGGCAAGGTTACTGATTCAATGTTGTTAACATTGTTTTACAAACCCCGTTTCCATATGAGTTGGGAAATTGTGTTAGATGTAAATATAAACGGAATACAATGATTTGCAAATCCTTTTCAACCCATATTCAATTTAATGCACTACAAAGACAACGTATTAGATGTTTAGTCTCATAAACTTTATTTATTTTTTGCAAATAATAATTAACTTAGAATTGCATGGCTGCAACACGTGCCAAAGTAGTTGGGAAAGGGCATGTTCACCACTGTGTTACATGGCCTTTCCTTTTAACAACACTCAGTAAACGATTGGGAACTGAGGAGACACATTTTTTAAGCTTCTCAGGTGGAATTCTTTCCCATTCTTGCTTGATGTACAGCCTAAGTTGTTCAACAGTCCGGGGGTCTCCGTTGTGGTATTTTAGGCTTCATAATGCGCCACACATTTTCAATGGGAGACAGGTCTGGACTACAGGCAGGCCAGTCTAGTACCCGCACTCTTTTACTATGAAGCCAAGTTGATGTAACACGTGGCTTGGCATTGTCTTGCTGAAATAAGCATTGTAACGTTGCTTGGATGGCAACGTATGTTGCTCCAAAACCTGTATGTACCTTTCAGCATTAATGGCGCCTTCACAGATGTGTAAGTTACCCATGTCCCATACCATCACAGATGCTGGCTTTTCAACTTTGCGCCTATGGTTATTTTCCTCTTTGGTCCGGAGGACACGACGTCCACAGTTTCCAAAAACAATTTGAAATGTGGACTCGTCAGACCACAGAACACTTTTCCACTTTGTATCGGTCCATCTTAGATGAGCTCAGGCCCAGCGAAGCCGACGGCGTTTCTGGGTGTTGTTGATAAACGGTTTTGGCCTTGCATAAGAGAGTTTGAACTTGCACTTACAGATGTAGCGACCAACTGTAGTTACTGTCAGTGGGTTTCTGAAGTGTTCCTGAGCCCATGTGGTGATATCCTTTACACACTGAGCAACAGCTTGTTGATGCAGTACAGCCTGAGGGATCGAAGGTCACGGGTTTAGCTGCTTATGTGCAGTGATTTCTCCAGATTCTCTGAACCCTTTGATGATATTACGGACCGTAGATGGTGAAATCCCTAAATTCCTTGCAATAGCTGGTTGAGAAAGGTTTTTCTTAAACTGTTCAACAATTTGCTCACGCATTTGTTGACAAAGTGGTGACCCTTGTGTACCGTTTGCTTGCCTAACAGAATTGCTATTGTGACATCTTGTGGACACATATACACCAGCAGTTTTTTTCATTAAAAAAAATCAGCTACCTTTTAAACTTATCTCGTGGGTCGCAGGCCAGATAAAACCTGTTTGCGGGCCTGATTCGGCCCGCGGCCATACGTTTGACATCCCTGATTTAACTAGAATTTGCTATTCTGGTCAGAATTGCGTGGGATTGCCTTATGTGTGCAAGCCGCCAAATCGTCGATACGTGTGAGTGGAACTGAAATGCTTCAATATCCAGGGTGAGTTGAGTGTGTGGATGTTGGAACGGTTCAAATCGGTTGAGAAATGTGGGATATGCGGTCCCCTCCAAGGTTTCTCATTGTATCCCATATGGTTGAGTTTTTTCTTGCCCTGATGTGGGCTCTGTGCAGCCCTTTGAGACACTCATGATTTAGGACTATATAAATAAACTTTGATTGATTGATTGATTGATTGTGTATTTCCCAGTCATTGTCAATGGGGAGAAAATTACCGGAAAACCGAGAATTGTGTGAAAGTGAAAACATGTTTTGCGTTCCATATATGGGAAGAGCAGTGTGGGTGGATGGTTGAAAGGTCGTAATCAGGTTTAAGAATTTAGAGCATTCTAGAACAATGAATATGTCCATTCCAATGGGAATTCCCTGAAAATGTGGGGATTTCAGGAAAACCGGGAATGGTTTAAAATATTGATTCTGGCATAATTGTCCTAGATTTTATGAATGGGTTGGTGTTGTAATTTTAAAAATTGGTTGAAAAATGTTTACGTAGGGAATTGAGAATCTTGGAATTTCAGGAAAATCAGGAATTTTTAGGAAAAATAAAATAGGTAACTTTGTTGTCCTAATTATGTGAAATGTTTTGATGGTGGAATGGTTGGATTTGACTAGAAAATGTGAACTGTGAAAACTTTAGAAAAGGAGGTGGAAATAAGCTTTAGAAAACCGGAAATTCTGGAAATTCCTGGAAATGTTTGGAACCTGGAAATTTGCTAGTTTCAATGTGTTGACAGTGAAATGGTTGAATCACAGGTTTAGAATGTGACTTATTTGATTTAAAAAAATGTTACTATTTGACAGCCCTAATATATATATATATATATATATATATATATATATATATATATATATATATATATATATATATATATATATATATACTACCGTTCAAAAGTTTGGGGTCACCCAAACAATATTGTGGAATAGCCTTCATTTCTAAGAACAAGAATAGACTGTCGAGTTTCAGATGAAAGTTCTCTTTTTCTGGCCATTTTGGGGCGGCATGGCGTAGTGGGTAGAGCGGCCTTGCCAGAAACCTGAGGGTTGCAGGTTCGCTCCCCGCCTCTTACCATCCAAAAATCGCTGCCGTTGTGTCCTTGGGCAGGACACTTCACCCTTGCCCCCGGTGCCGCTCACACCGGAGAATGAATGATGAATGAATGAGTTGTAAAAATGAATGATGGGTTCTCACTTCTCTGTGAAGCGCTTTGAGTGTCTAGAAAAGCGCTATATAAATCTAATCCATTATTATTATTATTATTATTTTGAGCGTTTAATTGACCCCACAAATGTGATGCTCCAGAAACTCAATCTGCTCAAAGGAAGGTCAGTTTTGTAGCTTCTGTAACGAGCTAAACTGTTTTCAGATGTGTGAACATGATTGCACAAGGGTTTTCTAATCATCAATTAGCCTTCTGAGCCAATGAGCAAACATATTGTACCATTAGAACACTGGAGTGATAGTTGCTGGAAATGGGCTTCTATACACCTATGTAGATATCGCACCAAAAACCAGACATTTGCAGCTAGAATAGTTATTTACCACATTAGCAATGTATAGAGTGTATTTCTTTAAAGTTAAGACTAGTTTAAAGTTATCTTCTTTGAAAAGTACAGTGCTTTTCCTTAAAAAATAAGGACATTTCAATGTGACCCCAAACTTTTGAACGGTAGTATATATATATATATATATATATATATATATATATATATATATATATATATATATATATATATATATATATATATATATATATATATATATATGTATATATATATATATATATATATATATATATATATATATATATATATATATATATATATATATATATATATATATATACCGTTAAAACCCATACCCTTGATACACATTTGACTACATTTCATTGTTTATTATCCTGCACTTTTTGTTTTTGTTTGTCAAAAGTGTGTAAGCTTTACTTTATGAAGCACTTGTTTTCTTCTGTTGCTTCAAGCTATCTTAGCAATTAACTTAGCTATTAGCTTGCTTGTTGCTGCTTGTTCTTCCTCTGTGTGTAACCTCATCCTACAATCTTCCAACAATAATAAAACTTAAAAACTGTAGTTTATTTGTGAAAATGGAGGATTATTGACTTTGATGTGCGGCTCCACACTGTGTATGGCGATAAACAGTCGGCTTAGGCTAGCCACTTCTTTGGCAGCTAACTCTTCCGATCGGCAGACTCAACATAAAAAATAGGAATCGACATTTAAAAATGCGGGTGATTCCGGGAGAATCGGAATGTAAGACCCAGTTCTCATCGATGCCCGATGCCTAACCCTGTTTATCAATTGTACACAGTCTTACTGTAGTAGATCGTCCATAACACGCACACTAATAGTACTTTGTAAAAACTGTTTATTAGTACTTATTTGGAATTTTAAGGGACGTTCGTTGATTTGTCAGTTAAAAAATCGATTTGGCAATTTGCCGTGCTCCGCCAAGGGCTGTATTAACACCGAACACAAAACCTGGTCATTCGTCATTCATTCGCCATGAACCCTAAGAACCACAGGGACAGGACACAAAAATGTAACATGGTACATTTTTCATGGTGGAATTAAACACAGAAGCATGAAGGGCTCATCAAAGAGCTACACAGAGGCACGGCGGTTGATGCAAAGTAGAAGGTGGAGGACTCCGCCATCTTTCAGGGAGATCCGTGGTGATCAAAACATGTTGAAAAAGGCTTTCTGCCATCGTTTCACACGGGTCACGGCGGTTTGAGAAACCCCATGACCAAACTGCCAATGTGTGATCGCCCTTTAGCAGATCAGGCCAACAAAAATAACATCTGTCGGTCCATTCACATACCATTTTTAAATGTGTTTGGCAGCATTGCTAAACTAAATTTGAATGTGTGGCTAGCGATTAAATATATTACCCAATAATCCTAGTATTGTTGGTATTAAGACATTGATCATGATAGATTGTGCACCTTCCTTAGGACAAAAAGTGGCCATTCCACCAAACTTCACCAGCGTTCCGGTCGAGGTCAGGGATACCATCGCAGCCCATCAACATCTTCAGGCCGCCACTCGCACACGTCCGACAGAAAGAAGGAGGCATCACGGAGCAAACAGAAAGCGAGACACCGTAGCAGCTCTTGGAGCAGCGAACGCTCCTGGGACCGTGGCCCCAGCAAGACCAGGGCTCCTAACGCAAGACAGAATACCTCCAGGTTAGCACCGTATCACTCACTTCACTTTTCTTACCTGCTCTGACTAAGTTCCATGTTACACAGAGAAAGGGACAGCCAGAACCGCTGTGACAGCGACACTGACAGCCGGGCCCGACGCCGCTCTCGGAGTTACTCGCCCATTCGCAAACGGAGGAGAGATTCCCCCAGTTTCATGGAGGCTCGCAGGATTACCAGGTATATAAACAACCTACTTGCTAGATTAACTTTCCACCTTGTACCCAATGAACAGTTTGTTATACGGCCTGCAGCGAGCACAACCAACATAAACACAAAATAAAATGAGTTATTAAGAAATAACCATCATCTACCTCGACATACTGAGAATGAATAAATCTGCTTTTACTTAGTTATCCTTCCCAAACTTTTTGCACTTACTTAATTATGATAAAGTTGTGTTTAGTTTAAAGTGGATAGGAATGACCAAGGTGAAATGTGCTGTGATCTTTCACCCCCCAGCTCTTTAGGGTTCCGATGTCAAGACAACAGGATGCAGCTGAGCTGCAGCCTGGTTACTGTGGTAACTGTTGCCAGGCAGCGGGACCATGATGGTCTGACTCCTGAGCAGTAAAACACGCGGAGAGTAAAGCTGACTTCTACTTGTTTCTTCTGCTCCTCCACATCCTTACTGCAATTCACAGCAACTCTGATGCTCCGCCCACTCACTAATGCAGTATTGCCCAACCTTTATTGAGCCAATGCAAATATTTGCCATTAGAAAAAATCTCAGGGCACGCCACCAAACAAAAATGGCGGATACACAAATTGATTATGTACCTCCTGCCATCTAGTGGAGGAGCATTTAATTGGTCTGCCTGTCACTGTAATAGCTAGATGAACAATTACTTGTGGTAGTAATGATAACCTGCACTAATGTACGGCACAGTGGTTGGGAATCACTGCAATGGTGTAACAGCCCTTTCTCCGCTTGCATTGCCCGAGCGTGGCGGACACACATCCAAAGCAAAGCTGTAACACTTTGATTGCTTCCATCACAAACTAATTGTTATTTGTAGGTTCTAACGGCTAATTAGTTACCTTACAGGAAGTGATTCCAGAGTGGCTCTTAATAACACAATTCATGTGCTAAAACTAACTACATGCTTTTCTCTGATATGAGTGTGCATCTTTTTAACCCACTTGTTACTGTGCTGGTTATAACCATCTTTGTATCTTAACAATGATTCCTTCTCTCTAATAACATCAGATTTGACGCTGAGTGTCTTAATGTTGACTGTTGACCTTCTCTCCCCACCCTCAGTGCCCGGAAACGTCCAATCCCGTACTACCGGCCCAGTCCTTCATCGTCCAGCTCCGACAGCAGTCCCTCGCGCTGCAGTCGCAGTCGGAGTCATAGTTACAGCAGCTACAGTCGCAGCCGGAGCCCCAGCAGGAGCAGGAGTCCAAGTGGAAGCTGGAGTCGCAGCAGGAGTCGCTCTCACAGTTACTCCAGCCACAGCAGTTCTGACAGCCCCGGCTTCTAAGGGGAAAGCCAAAATGAAACAAAGGAGACTGCCATCGGGTTTGTTATCTATTCCTTTACATGGTCCAAACCCCAACCACCACTGCAGTCTGTATATATGTTTTGATAAAAATCTGAAATTGCTACTTACTGTACATACAGTAAGAATACTGTACATACAAGACCAACATTTTTTTTTTAATTTGGCAAATGGGTATCTTTTAGCTGGAAATCAAACACAAGACTTTTAACGCGCTCTTAGACATGGCTATTTAAAAGAAAAATGTTGATTACACTAGGCCAGGAATGTCTAAACTGCATGACGACAGTTATTAAAATGAAAGGATAGGGGGAACTTTAGTGCATTTTGTACATAATGGGCCTAATCTTCTAAAGGTTTGCTTGTATTAAAAGTAGGGTTGTGCATCTCTTTGTGATGGACGATTCGTTACACATCTAGATACATATGGATTATGATATGATAAAAAAACGCTAAATTCTAAAAACAGAACGATTTGATAAGATTTTATATAGTGTACAAACGATTTGATAAGATGCAATACAGTGTACGTGACATCATCTCATTTGCATAATGTATGGCAATGGACGCTGTCAAAGTGAGTTTAAAAAAAATTATAATTATGATTAAAACTGCAGATTACCTTTTTTCTTTTGATTCTTAGTTGTATTTTTTAATCAATTTTGTTCTGAATCGATAAATGTTAGAGTATCAAATTCGATTTAAAAAATGGAGGGTTGTGATATTCACTAACAAACCATATCTAATGACTAGCTCATTAACATGAACGATGCAATTGGGACGTTGCAGTGATTTTATATTATCTTGACATGACATTAAAGAAATATTTATATCTCGCTCTTTAAACCAAGGTGGAAACAGTGGCAACTTTGCACATGCGCATTTTATTTGCAGTCTGGAGGCATGTGGATCTCCTCTCTGCACTGACATGATTAGCTCGTTAGCAAGATGTTCGACTTTTGTCACAGAGAGACACACACGCACATAGACAATTCCGAGATAAGTGACTAAGGCTGTGTACAGTAGGCAAATCAAATTAGGTGATTTCTTTAAGTGTGACAATAAAGAAACATTTACATTTAAAATTCCACTCAAAACTTTCGGCTAGGAACTCAGAAATTCCGACTTCCCATTACAAATGGAACGCACCATAAATGTCCAGAGGACAAATGTTTTGCGCATGCGCGAAACGCTGCAATCCCCTGCCTGTGAGGTTCTCCACTCTGCTCGCAGCACCCGCCACTGCTCGTTGATGACGCTTTTACCTCACTCTCCAAGACTCAAAAAAAGTCTCCAAGACACAAAAAAGTCTTCAATAACACCGGAAGAAGCAGCTAGATTTGTCGCTAGTAGCTGTTAATCAAAAAAAGTAACCAAGAGGATTGGAAAGTCACCAGATTTAGCGACAAAGTCGCCGAGTTGGCAATACTGTGCCCTGAGAACAACACCGTAGCAACAAGTTCTGGGCGCCCATAAAAAAAGTTCTTCCTGAAGAACCCCCTGGCTTAGGAAGGAGGATATGGCCTAACATTTATACTCTAAACAATATTTTATTGGGTATATAGAAAATAATAATACCATTAGAAAACGGGTCACAAAGGCTCCTAATTTGGCTGCTGACATCCATCCATCCATTCATTTTCTACCGCTTATTCCCTTCAGGGGGGTGCTGGAGCCTATCTCAGCTACAATCGGGCGGAAGGCGGGGTACACCCTGGACAAGTCGCCACCTCATCGCAGGGCCAACACAGATAGACAGACAACATTCACACTCACATTCACACACTAGGGCCAAATTAGTGTTGCCAATCAACATATGAAGTAATATATTATCATTTCTTGTATTTAAAAAAATTAAAAATGCTACTTGTTAATTTACTGTTAATAGCTACTTATCGTCAGTTGAAACATAGTTGTATCTACACTTCTTTCAGGATGTAATACACTTTTTCTTCAGGTTTTTCCCGATACTTTATATTAATTTGACACTACAAATTTGGTTATGGTTCCAACAGGACAGTATTGGTCACACCAATACTGATACTTTACATTTTCAAGATCACTAAATAATACAATTTCTGATCACAATTATAATCAGACAAAAACACAAGATCGAGGTGTAATTATTTCTTACTGTTGGCTCTGATTTAAATCATTTGATTTTTGCCCTTAAAGTTCTACTGTGTCCAGGGACTTATTTACTGAGTTTATAAACAAAAAATATGCAGATTTTGGGATATCGATATTGATCTTACACTGTAGTATTGACCATATGCTACTTGGTATCGTTACTATCAATGTGTCGATCTGCCCAACGCTGTGAGCTCCATTTTAGCTGTTAGTACGGCTTATTGTATCTTCCTACGACGTGTAGTGAACATGTTTACCAGTTCTCGTCTTTCAGTAATACTTGCAACAAACTTATCCTTTTTGCTGCCATGGAGGCGAGGATTGCTGACTTAGAAGCAGCTTTCCACTGGGACGGACGTTAGCTGCTAGCTTGCTAGCAAAGGCGCATCAGTGGACAGCTCTGCTGCTAATTACATCTATTCTCGTCTTCAGTAAGGTAAGCTAACAGAGCATGCACATAAATCATTTTGCGGACATTCCTGGCTCTCGTATTGTTTAAAAGACAAACAGTCAGCCGATCGCTAGTCTGGTGCGACACCAGGTCAATGTTTCTACACTCGATTAACCTAAAAATATATATTTTTTAAAAAGTACTGTTTTTTACCGTTTGAAGTGGCTTCTGTCAGCCAAATCGCTCACTTGTCAAACCGGATATCTGGTCACATCGGTTTATCTCTCACAACCCTACTTAAAACACAAGCAAACTTATAACACACAAAGCTGATCTACTAAAGTCGAGCACAGAGGGTTTTGTCTCTTAAGTGAGCAGCATAAGGAGCGCAATCCATTTTGCTTGTTTGTCTTTATGAATATGCAGAATATACAGTATGCAGCAACAATACTGAGAGGAGTAGATGCAAATATGACTATTTAGCTCACGCAGTGTGAACTGTCTAGACTGATTAGTGTTCTGTCGGAATTATATTGCGGCTTTATTTGGTACGTATGAAATCTGTCTGCAAACTGTCACAGTTACACACAAGAGTCTCTCTTGTCTGTAGATGAGGATTCTATATTGCAAAAAAGGGGTTACAGATTATAGATGCTACTTGTTCAACAACATCACACACAGGTTGTAGAGCATGATAACATGAATGTGGAGGGAAATGAGTGTTTCCATGGTCACACAATGCACAAAAAACCACCTCTACACCACTTTTGCACTTGTTATCAATTTTACACGCAGTCTAGTAGTTCACACACAACACATCCACTAATAATACGGAAAATGATATACTGTAGTTTGCACTAAACAACACCTGGTATACGGATCTTAGTAGATCAGGCCCTAAGATGCTATCACAATCCATTGTAGGCCAAAAAAATTACCTGACAAATAAAATCAGTGTAATATTTGATATTGTATCTCATTAATAAATATGTATTTGTATTTTTAGAACAGGCCGTGGGCCAATGAAAAACGAGCTACTTGTTGAAAATGTCTGAATTTCCGGTAGGCATACCAGAAAAACGATTAACATGATGCACTCAAAGCATGCAGTTAAGTTTGTGTGGTTCCCCCCAGTGTGCTCTTTATATCTTATTTCAAATATTTTCATATCCTCCGTCTTTGTCTTGAGAACAGACAAACAGTAATAAATTCATAGGAATAAGCTTTAATGCGAACAAACGTATTTTTATATTAACGCAAGGTGGACAAAATAAAATGTTGACACGTTAAAAGACAGCTGCTACTCCTTATACTTATAATAGTATATAATTATAATGTAATTCGACAGAACACCAGCCCACGGTTGAGCTTTGCAAAATTCAGTTCAGTTTCAGTTTATTTCGAACATGCATACAATACAATGTAATGCATCACATGTTTCCAGTTGTTTCAATACAGCAAGTCCGAAAAGGAGGGTGAAAATTATTGTCTCTAAATTATACTTTCAGATTCAGATTGTTTTTTTTGAACAAATATACAGTTTATACTTTGTAATTATTTATTATTTATTTATTTATGTATTTATTTATTATTTTCCGAGACATTTTTCCCATTCAAATAGTGTTCTTAGACTGTTGACTCTTCCAGCTAAAAGATACTGTTTAACACATCAAAAACTTATTTGAAAAAAACAGTTTGGCCCCAGTATGATTTGATAATTACTTGTGCAAAATATTTAAGGGAATAAGTCAGCACCAACATTGATTTGATCTTCCATAAATTAACCAAAAACTACATCAAGAGCAAATAACATGTTGAATATATACAGTACATGTGTACGTATGTACATTAGCAGCAGGTGCTGAGAAAAAGATGCTTTTTCCCACACTTCCTGAAAGCATCGAGGTGAATCACTTTTTATTTGATTGTGTGAATGCTCCAAAGCATTCAGACATATGCTTTTCTACACCAAAATTCATCTATTTATTATTATTATTTTGGCGCACTCTACCTTCCACATTTCTCATCCGATTCATACCGTTGCAGCTTCAAACTATTCAGCCTATTCAGGAATCGAAGGCTTTCCATCGACAATTCCAAAAATTCCTAGACTTCCCAGAATTTCCGGTTTTCCGGGACATTTTCCCCATTCAAAATTAATTGACCATTTTATAAACTTCCACCATTCCCACATTTTTCAATCGATTCAAACCATTCCACCTTCAACATATTCCATTCATCCTGGACATGCAAAGTATTATTTTTCCAAGTTCAAAAAAATTGCAGGAACTCCCGGTTTTCCAAACCCTATTTTCATCCTTTTTTCTGTCAACTACTCCTTCCACATTTTTCAACCCACTTCAATCGTTCCACCATCAATACATTCCTCTTAATCAGGAAAAAAAAGTAGTTTTTGAAGAGGAAAGATTCCCGGTTTTCCTGAAATTCCAGGGATTTTGTAATACCATTTCTCAGATAAAAATGTTACTACTTCAACTTTTCTCGACCTAAACCAACCAACCATTCAGAACATTTGAATTTTTTCCAGTTTTCAAAAAAATTCCCGCTTTTCCCAAATTCCCAAATTTTCATAAAATTCCCATTTAAATGAATTCAAAGTTCCACAACTCCCACATTTTTCATCAAATTCAAACCATTCCAACTTCAAAATATTCAGCCTGTTCGGGAACTGTGTGCTCTCCTTCAACAATTCTACAACAAATCCTTGGTTTCCAAGAATTCCCAGTTTAGGGGCATTTTCCCCATTCAAAATGAATTGTCCATTTTTCAAACTTCCACAATTTCCACATTTTTCAACTGGTTCAAACCATTCAGCACATTTAACTCGTCCTATACATTGTTAACGTTTCCAGGAATCTCCATTTTTTTTCTAACCTGATTTCCAAACTTTTTTCGTTCGACGACTCCTTTCACATTTTTAAACCCATTTCATCCGTTCCACTGTCAAAACATTCATCTTACTCAGGACAAACAATACAAGTTGGTTTAGGAATTAGATTAATCCCCAGTTTTCCCGAAATTCCAGGAATTATGTAGTACCATTTCTCAATTTAAAAACTTTTATTACTTATCGGTCAATTACTCTTTCTTGACCAATTCTAACAATTCCAACACCAACACATTCAGCTCATTCAGGACATTCATGCTATAATCATTTTCAAAATAATTCCCACTTTTCCTGAAATCCCCAAATTTCCAGGAAGTTCCCGCTGAAATGAATGGGACATTTTTCCAACTTCAACAATTCCAACATTTTTCAACCTATTTCAACCATTCCAACATTAACACTTTCCACTCATCATGGACATTCAAACTAACACTTTCCCAAGTTCCAAACCAAATTCCAGTTTTCCTGGAAATTCTAAAATTCCTAGAATTCTGTAACACTATTATTCAATTATAAATTGTCACTATAAATACATTTCTTAACCAATTTAGCTCATTTAGGAAATTCATGCTATTTATCGCCTTCAAGAAATTCCCAAATTACCAGGAAATTCCCACTGAAATGAACAGGACATTTTTCCAAGTTCCACAATTGCCACATTTCTCAACCAATTCAATTGGTTCTTACACCAACATGTTCAGCTCATGAATTGTATTACATTAAATTTTTAAAGTACCAATGATTGTCACACACACACTAGATGTGGTGAAATTTGTCCTCTGCATTTGACCCATCCCCTTGGCGCCATCTTGGAAGTATGCTAATGTTCCCCTGTCAGTATGCTAATGTTAGCTTGCTAATGTTTTATGGTAGCATTTGATCTAATTTCTTAAGTTTTAACATAATAGTCATGTATTCCGTTAATTGGCGCCATCTTAAAAGTAGCTAGCCTTTCACTTGTTAGTGTGCTCATATTATACACGCTAACATTTTATGCTAGCATTTTAGCATTTTTTTATGTTTTTAAACCTAAAAATAATGGATTTTGTTACTTGGTGCCATCTTGGAAGTATGTTAGCTCTTTCCCTGTTATCATGCCAATGTTTACATGCTAACAATTTATGCTAGCATTTGCTCTCATGGATTTTGTTACTTGGCGCCATCTTAAACGTATAATAAATAGCCTTTCACCTGTTAGCATGCTAATTTTAGCATGTTAATATTAGTATGCTAACATTTTATGCTAACATTTTAGCTAATGTTGTACTTTTTAACCTAATAAGCATGTATTTCATCACTTGCCTTCATCTTAAAAGTAACCTGTTAGCATATTAATGTTAGCAAACTAAGATTTTTTTCTAGCATTTTAGCCAATATTGTACATTGTAAACCTAATAATCATGGATTTTGTCACTTGGCTCTATGTTACAAGTATGCTAGCTGTTCCCCTGTTGGCATGCTGAGTTTGTATGCCTGCATTTTAGCTAATGTGATACATTTAGAGCTAAAATGTATAGATTATGTTACTTTGCAACCTTTTGAAGTATGCAAATTTAGCATTTCAAAATTCATACTACATTTCAGTACAGTTTCTGCTCTTCACCTCCCAAACTATTGTATCCTTTAATCTATTTAAATCTACTAGTATTTCACTTTAGCGTCAGCTCTTCAAGATTCAAACCATTTCAACCTTTAAACAATTTCAAAATTCAAACCCTTTCTGCATTCATCCTACATTCCGTTACCAATTTAGCGTCTGCTCTTTAACTTTCAAACCATTTCAACATTCAAACTACTCTTACATTCATTTTATATTTCATCAGCATTTCAGTTCAACTTCAGCATTGGAGCATTCACACGCAATTCCTTAAGGAATTGCCTCATCTAGTTTAATTGTGTAGGTGTGACAGTCTAGATGGCTGTGTAAACTATGCACTGCATCTATTCCATTGAGTTTCATTGCATGAGACATCAAACAGTGTCACTTTTCACACTTGTCATGTTTGCTATGGGTCAAGCCAACTCCAGTGCACTTCATCAGAACCCTGGAGTGTAACAAACAAGTTCTCTGCAAGTGAAGTCTGGTGCGGTTCAGTTCACTTGCATTTTATTGCAAACACTACATGGACCAAAGATTATTGTTTAAAAAAAAAAGCATGCAGAAAGGACAAATATGTCCAGTAAGAGAAAGCATTAGAAGCATCTCTGTATTTTAGAAGCATTTTGTGAAATCTAAAATGGTTAATATGGCAGACTATATCAATAACCTACCTATTTAACCCAGAATATTGGCATATTACGTTATTAAAGCTGCCCGATCAAGTCCCTACTTTATGCATAATGTTATCTACGGTGCTGCTTTTGGTCCTATATACTGAAATCTTTGTTGAAGAGTACCAAACCACAATTGTGAAATCAGCCTCATAGGATGTGCTCGCCACTTTACTAATATGGTATGCCAGCCACCCACATACGTACACAGGTAGATTAGACATGGATTAATACAACTATTCCCCATTGAAGTATAGTGATTCTGCTGATTATTCTTTTTGACTGATATAGAATGATTACGTGCGTGCGTGCATGAGTGTGTGACAGATGATGGGGCGGCTTTGGCACTATTCAGGAAAACTTGCAAAATACTCCATGCACATGTTTTTTTTATGTGAATGTACTGTATTATTTATTGATATATTTATTTATTTATTGGTCTATTTATTATCAAGTATTTATTGAATCTTGCTTTGAGATTGCTGCAGAAGTCTTTCCACGTTGATGTGTACCGTATGTGTCCATGATGTTTTCATTTTGATCGGTGAACATGGTGGTTTGATTCCAGCTTCCGCCATCCTCGTCACTGCTGTTGTGTCATTGGGCAAGACACTTCACCCACCTGGCTCCCAGTGCCACCCACACCACTTTAAATGTAGCTTAAAAAAGGTAGATAATGGGTTTCACAATATAAAAAGCGCTTTGAGTCTTGAGAGAAAAAGCGCTATATAAATATGATTCACTTCACGCTTGTATTTTTAAGATGATTATGGGCCCAACCCCTGACTGTTTATTTGTTTTGGTATGTCAATGGTTCAATCCAAGATGTTGTTACTTTCAGAGGAACAGAGATAAGTAAACTTGTTTCCAAGGACACCATTTGATGGTACATGGACAAATGTATTGGGACAAAACTCTTGCTTCAAATCAAGGTCCATAAATACATGCCAAGTTTGGGAGAACCTATTTAAACGGGACCAAATGTGATCTGTAACCTCAGGATTAATTGGAAAATTACACAGACTTAATGGTGACCCAATACTTTTGTCTATAAAGTAGTGATGCTCTAAAAGTTTGTACACTGAAAAGTTTTGTCCGAAAATGGCCCAAAACTGCCTTTTCGACTTTTGGCCGAAAGACTTATCAGCGAAACAGCACTACCGAACCAGGATGTTGTAATGACCTCAGCAAGAAGCACGCGATTGTCTGGAGTGGAGGCAACATGTCTGACATGTGGACATACATCAATATATCTGAAAGGGTTAGGTCTGGGTTATTTCAAGATCGCTTATTCCCTTATTTTGCTGTCAATCAAAATATGTATATATATGTATATATTTTTTTTTTGTGTGTTTTTTTTCAAACCCAGTTTTCCAACCAGTTGATTCATTTACAATATAGCACTGCCCCTTTGGTCCATTGTGTCTTTTGCAGTGTACACGTTCAAATTACTGACAATAAACTGAAAAAAATGGGCAAAATAACTTCAGTTTCCCTTTTTGTAAAAAAAAAGTATAGAACAGTCAAAAATAAGAAACTATAAATGATAAGAATACAATACTAGTTGACATTAGTGTTGTGTTATTAAAATGCTGCTTGAGTACTCATAACATGCCTTTATTGAAATATGTGTTTGTGTTAGTCTGCTATGTTCCTAGACTGCCACCCAGGAAGTTATATGATAGCAATAGTAATCTTGATCCTAATATAATGAAGGTAGCTAGAGGCAGTGTGCAGATAAAAGGTATTTTTATATGCGAAAAAACAAAAGAGCAGCTGGTAAGTACTCGAGAAGCATAGGGGAAGCTATGCAATTACAAAAGCTGAACAGACTACAAAGTAAACCAAAACAGAATGCTGGCAGTCAGCAAAGCATTTTACCTTTCGGAAGTAGCAAAAACAGAGGAAATGCATACACAAAATACAATGTTCCGACACCAGCCAGCAGCAACAGCTGAACTTAAATAGACTTTATTACCAAGTGAGAGCAGGTGCGCTGGGAGACAAAAGCTGCTGCATGATACACCCAAGACTACAAAGTAAGGGCGCGGCCAGGAACTAAGCACAAAACATAAGAAAACACAAACAGAAGACTAAACTGGCGCGACAGTACCCCCCGACCGAAAGGAACGGATTCCAGATGTCCCAAAATTAAAAAAAGAACAAGTCCAAAAGCATGGGTGGGCTCGGCAGTGGGTTGCCTGGCCATGTGTCCCTAAAGCCAGACTGTGTTTGGACCCAAATGGGATATACTGAGGGTGACTTGTCCAGGGTGTACACTGCCTTCGCTCGAATGCAGCTGAGATAGGCTCCAGCATTCCCCGCAACTCCGAGAGGGACAAGCGGTAGAAAATTGATGGATGGGATGGATCACATATGACTAACTACACTAGAGCAAGCTCGGACACACCCGAGTTAGTTAAGATGGAACTAACCAACACCAGGCTGGAAAATTCCTGCACACAGCACCTCTTGTAGAAACTCACAATGTTTTTTCTGTAGTGATTGTGCCAGAGACAGACATGCATTCTACTGAGGTGCCACATTATGAAGCACTAAATCCATAACAGCACAAAGGAAATAGTCTCAAGATCCCCACCATATCAATTTCTAGATATGATCGAACTTATTTAAGGTGCACTATGCAAAATAGACGTAACTTTATTAATATCAGTAATACGAATACCATTAACAAAATGCCTTAAAACAGCCCACTACCTATAAAATGGGATTTTTATAAATCAGATCGTTGCCTCCCAAAGCGCTATTAGTTATGCTGTATGTCTAGCATTAAAAGATTACAGTTGGTACAAAATGCAGCTGCTAGACTTTTGACAAGGACAAGAAAGTTTGATCATATTACGCCTATACTTGCTTCTTGTGCACTTAAGATGCGACTTTAAGGTTTTACTACTTACGTATAAAATACTAAACGGTCTAGCTTCATTCTATCTTGCTGATGGTATTGTACCATATGTCCCGGCCAGAAATCTGGGTTCTAAGAACTCTGGCTAATTAGTGATTCCCAGAGCCCAAAAAAAGTATGCGGGCTATAGAGCGTTTTCTATTCGGGCTGCAGTACTCTGGAATGCCCTACCGGTAACAGAGATGCTACCTCAGTAGAAGCATTTAAGTCCCATCTTAAAACTCATTTGTATACTCTAGCCCTCAAATAGACCTCTTTTTAGACCAATTGATCTGCCATCTCTCTTTTATGTTATGCATGGAGAGGTTATCAGGTGGCCACGAATCAGTTTCCACGGAGGACCCGCTAGCTGTTTCAAGTCAGGAAACGGGATGGACCACTGCTCTATGCATCAAATGGTGACGTCTCTGTACTGGCCTCACTATGGACTGGACTCTCACGTTATTAACCGTATCCACTCGGCATTCGTTGCACCGATCAACCGGGGGCTTGGGGTTACAGTGTACGGCAAAACAGTGACATCAGCACTTTTAAAAGTCACCTCGCTGTAATGAACATCAATATTGAGCCTTCCGCGATCCCCATGTTGTGAAGCTGCCGAGAAAGACAAGGTCCTCATCAATCGTCTCTTCAATTACGGATTTTGGCGACTTGCACTCGTCTGTAATGTCATCTTCCTCCACATGCGAGACATTTCTTAACATTTGCAGGACAATCATGTTTTGGTTATGATGGTGAGCTGCCACATTTTCCACTTATTGACTCTTTTCTCTGCTGTTCTGTAAAATGTGTGGCCTGTTAGCAAAATGATGCTTGATTTTACCTGGCCCTCTATCAACAGACTTTTCATCATATATCTAAGCCAGACCTGGGCATTGTACGGCCCGCGGGCCGCATCCGGCCCTTTGCGCATCCCTGTCCGGCCCGCGTGAGGCCAATCATAAATTACAAAATACATTTCAAAAAGTATCTATGTCGAGTGTGCAATACAACGGTGCTGCTTTTGTTTTGAAAAGTGTTATTTGTATTACTTCCGTGTGGACGTATGCGCGTGTGCAATTGTGAGTGAATTGAACGGCGCAATTACAAATTACAAAATAAAGTTTAAAAAACATCTATGTCGTGCGCGCAATACAATTGTGCTGCTTTTATTTTGAAATGTGTTATTTATGCCGTATGTCCGGGGGGAACCTGTGAGTGAAGGTGCATAGAGACAAGTGATGAGACGCTAAAAAAAGAAAAGTTGATGAGGAATGGCGTGTTTCCAACAAGACATGGACTGCCAAGTATTTCTTTACATAAATTAATGGTAAAGCCGTGTGCTTAATGTGTGGTACACAGGTTGCTGTGTTTGAATATCATTTTAATCGCCACTACACGAAGAAACACGAGGGAAAATACCGGAATGTGTCTGATGAAGCGCGCGCAAGGGAGGCTGATGCGTTGATGGTAAAACTGCAAACCCAACAAGGACTTTGTGCCATATTTCACACCCCCAGAGATGCAGCCGTCAGGACAAGTTTCGTCATTTCTCACAAAAGCGCCAGAAAAAGTAAGGCGTTTTCTGACGGAGAGTTTATTAAGGAGTGCTTATTGGACTTTGTTGCGCTGATAATGCCCGGAGACATGGACTGTTTTTCGCTAACTTTGGATGAGAGCTCTGATGCAGTCAATTAAAGAGACAACCACAGGTAATGACTTGTTCACAGAGGTAAATGGGTGTTGGGACAAGCTGGCAGGTGTGACAATCCAATCCACTTTATTTATATAGCACATTTAAACAACAAAATGTTTCCAAAGTGCTGCACAATAATATTAAAAACAATATTCAAATATTATCCTTAGCTCCACCAATGACTGAATAAAAAGAAAAAACAATTACATATAAAACCAATATAAAAAACAATATAAAATAAATATGATTAAAAACTATTTTTAACAACAGGTGGTTGTCCAAATCTGATGGGGAAAAATGTTGGATAATGCAGGATAAAGTGACCATCAAAAGCAATCTGCTTTTGTATAAAGTTAAGTTAGGTTAAATTAAATTATTATTATTATTATCATCATTATTATTTATCTTACGGTATATCAAAAATAATATTGAGCAAAATTTAATTGAAATATTGTCGTGTGGCCCTCCAGCAGTGCTCGGGTTGCTTATGCGGCCCCCGGTGAAAATTAATTGCCCACCCCTGATCTAAGCTCTAGTGCAGGGGTCTCAAACTCAATTTACCTGGGGGCCACTGGATGCAGAGTCTGGGTGAGGCTGGGCGGCAAGAAAAGATTACTTTAAAAATATATTTTTAAATGTCTTTATTTTTATTTTCAACACAAAATAAAATCAAAATATAAATTAACAAAATGAGAATTAAGTAAATAAATCAGTCATAAGTAATAACAATAATAATTCGATTTCTCCAGTCAGCAACTATGTATACACATACTTACTATGTGAGAAGTAACAATAAATAAATCCGTGAACTTGAACATGGCTCCTCTTGCCTACTTCTTGCTGCTAGACACCTGGCAGCGCTTCCTCTCGCATAGCTGAGCTACATTTGGCTGGAGAGAGGAAGCAGTTGAGACCCTCAGTATGGTTTGAAGATGATCATCAGTAAGTCTGGACCTGTACTTGGACTTATTGAAGTTCAAGGTGGAGAAGGTAGTTCAAGGTAGATTCCTTCAGCTCCGCACACAACGCTGTCAAGCGGCATTCATATAAAACTTGCGGGCCGCATTAACATTAAACTTTCATATTAATGTGGGGGCCGCAAAATAACGTCTCGCGGGACGCAATTGGCCCGCGGGCCGTGTGTCTGAGACACCTGGTCCAAAGCATTGTCAGCATGTCTGCGATGTGGACATGATTTTTATATATATTGCAGATGAACCTGCACGGACAGCCATCTTCAAATTGTGTAAATATTAAGAGGACAGTGGCAGCTTTTAAAAAGAGAAAGTCCAAATACAGCAACAGTGCCAAGCAAGTGTAACGTCATGCTTGCTTCAGCCTCTTTGTCAGGACATCGAGAGACAGAAGTAGAGTCTCTAAACACAAGTCCATTCTATAATAACACCAGAAGAAGATGCTAGATTTATTGCTGGTTGTTTTTATTTAAAAACAAGTCATTAAAAGACTGTAAACACTTGAAAAAATATCAACAAAGTACCTTATACAAAAAGCAGCAACAATTGAAAATACAGCAAACGATAAAAATAGTCTTCCCAACGTGTCCTGGGTCTTCCCCTTGGCCTCCTGCTGGTCGGACATGCCCCAAACACCTCCCTAGGGAGGCGTTCAGGTGGCATCCTGAGCAGATGCCCGAACCACCTCATCTGGCTCCTCTCGATGTGGAGGAGCAGCGGCTTTACTCTGAGCTCAGCCCGGATGACAGAGCTTCTCACCCTATCTCTAAGGGAGAGACCCGCCACCCGGCGGAGGAAACTCATTTCGGTATGATATCGCCATAGCAAATTATGCAAATTACTCGATGACGTCATTGTGATCACACCTGTAACCACACCCTCACCGCCACAGGTATTTTGGCAGTTAAGGAGAAACCCTGCTACCTATCTTCAGCCGTGCAGATACTGTGCCACACGCTTATGCTTCTGCTGAGGGTGCCCTCCACCACACATCTGTCATAAATCCTAAGGATGGAGCTCCCTAATCCAGCAAGTCACAGCTTCCTAAGGAAGCAGATGGTCGTGTGATGAGTGATGAGCCAAGAAGACCCCAACGAGGAATCGTCAAACAAAAAGCTGTATTTGTTTCAGCGAGCCTCAGACTAGAACCTGCAGCTTCCAGGAGAAAAAGTATGGACCTAATCACTTTTCTGCTGTCTTCTCGGACCACTTTCCTTAAATACCTTTTACACAAAGACCCCCACTCGTCGTAACTCTAGCCTTGAAGCCGATCAGTCTGGACAAAGCCCTGTTTGTTGCTTGGCCAGCCTATTTCCTGTGATCGGTTTGAGTCGGGTGACCTCCAACCCCTAATCTCTACTCCTACCGGTGGGGGCTCCTACCAGATGTCGTTATTGTGTTTACACTTCCTCCCAAAATCCAACTGCTGCTATCCCTTAAGTTCCTCAGTGTCCTGGAGGCAAAAGCCCCCACTCTCTGGAGAGTTTGTGTTGGACATGTGCACTTTTGACCTTAGTAGAATAATCCTCTAAAGGATTCTTTGACCAAATACAAATACATGCTACCTCACAATCATATAAGAAAATTGTATACGGCCTAATTTACCACAGTACCTAAAACTGGAGACCTCTTCCACATCTGCTGCTCCAATGTGCAGGGGGAAGGAGGGCCTGAACTTCCTGAAGTCCACCACCGTCTCCTTGGTCTTTGTAATGCAATTGATGCAAAGGTTGTTGCTTTTGCACCAATCCACCAGATGTTCTACTTCTTCTTGTACACTTCCTCCATAAACGTCACAGTATTGGACGGCGTGGCTCAGATGGTAGAGCGGCCGTTCCAGCAACGGTTCAGGTCGTTTTGGTTTGTGAAACCCTTTAAGGTACCTGTTATAAAGGCCTATATAAATAAACTTTGATTGATGATTGATTGGACTTGAGGGTTACAGGTTTGATTCCAGCTTCCGCCATCCCAATCACAGCCTTTGAATACTTGGGAAAGACACTTCAACCACCTTGCTCCCAGTGCCACTCACACTGGTGTATCAATGTGAATGTGACTGGTAGCTATGCTTCCGTCTACCCCAGGGCAGCTGTGACTACAAATGTAGCTTATCACCATCATTGTGATGGGTTCTCAGTCCTCGTGGACGAGCTTTGAGTGTTGTGAAAAATGCTACAGTTGGGCAGAAGGCAGGGTACACGGTGGACAAGTCGCCACCTATCATCGTTATTATTATTATTATGACAGCTGGGGTGTTTATCAGTCCAATCAGTAGTGTTTCTGACCTTTTTTTGAGAATGGCGGCGAGAATGTGTTTTTTTCGGAATAAATTATTTTGTATCTACTGCAAGGTAAGGCAGAAATGCTAAAGAAAATGACACAGTTTAAAGTGAACACAGATCATGTGTTAAAATGTAGGAGCATCCTACTGTAGAGAGGAAGGCTTGCATATAGAAGTAGACTGCATAATTTGTGAGTGTTAAATTCAAGAATCCAGACACAGAGACCATTTTATTTGTTTTAAGTAAATAATTTTTTTTTTGTGGAGCTTTTAATGTAAAAGCCATCCTGCTGATGTGGGTTGCAAGTGAATCCGAATCCGATTGTCCGAAGCTTAAGCAGGCAACAAAAGTAGTTTAGTACAACAAATTTATTTACCCATTATCAGAAGTGCAGGTTGAATTGAGTTGGTCGTGCAGACAAACCACAAGTTACTCCGGAGCAAACAAGACACACACAAGCCAAAATCACCCCCGAGTTCCGGTCTTCTGCCATTTTTTATATGTCTGTTGTGCGTCATCGTTCCTTATCGAGTGCGTCAGTGTCTTGTTTTGCTTTTCCTATCTGTTCCATAACAACTCGAATCCTTTAGACAGTCAACACATTCTATAGACAGGTTGGCACGACTTAATATTCACTTTTGTCCCACAACTGGTCCATTCAATGGCACAAAAATACAAGAGTATTGAAAATGAGCGGACATTCTTAAAAGACAAGAAATATAGGTCAAAAGGTCAGAAATTCTACTACATACCCGCCTTCCAGGGTCTTAAGACCCTGGACCAAAACAATTTGTGATATAGACCACTAACTTAAATCTCTACCGCAGATAGAGGCAAAAACCTCAATGTTTTTATACGAGGCAAAAATTCCGTCTATGACCCTCCTTCAGAGCGATCGCTGTTACCAGCCTGCAGTAAAACCATCTCACAGAACACAATTAGTGGCCTACCCTTTGATTTAGTAAAGGAATAACAAATACTTTGATCATGAACATCATTGAACATAAATAGATGAATGTATATAGACTTATGACTGTAAGACATTTGCAAAAATATTTTTCCCGGCATTTGCAATGGATGTAGTTACCAATATTGTTAATTACCAATTAATTTTGAACACACAACTGAATTTCGTATGAGTCCATGTTCGATTAGTGCTCGTATAGATGGCTCGGTGGTGCCTCAGGCTGATGGCCTGCCGACACCTCGTTGGGCTTTCGGCTGCCCTGGTGAAGAAAGAGATCCACTCAAACAGTCTGTCTCTGTCTCTTCTTGGGGTGTGGTTCAGTCCATTGGGCAGACTGTGCAATGGCATGTGCGTGCTGGCCGAAATTGGGGAAAACTCAGGTAGAGTTGGAGCTGTGGGGGCTTTGGGGAAGGCTGGGGCAGAGTATGGGGCGTGGGGCTTTCGTCCAGGCCCTCGGCTTGCTTCAGGCCTCCTCGCTGCTTCGGCACTCCCGACACTTCTTTCCACAGCTGCTGGAGTCCCGGTGGACCCATTGGCTGGCAACCTTAGTTGTTCTCGTCATCGCTGGCAAGGTGTTGTCTCTCCTCTCGGTTCCTTCCAGTCAGGTATCGGGTGTTGGTCCTGGATTGGCTTTGACCGTGCCCCTCTTAGCGAGTGCAAGGGAATCTGGAGTGGCTGCTTTCATCCTCAAATCTGCACAGAGGAACTGGCACACAAATTCTACATTTTGCCAACTTACCATTTTGGTCTCATGGTCTTTCCACCTTCCTAGGAAGCTGCTGGTCCTGAGAAGTGCTGATCTTGTGACTGAAGAAGATTAACCTGTTTTCTTAAAATAGGTGCCGTTGTTTGACCTAATCTTTTTGGGGAAACCATGTCGGGATATTAGATCATTCACAAAACATTTAATTACTGAATTGGCACCCTCCTTTGAGGTTGGGGTTGCTTTCGCCAACCACTGCAATTGTCAATCTAAATCATTACGTTCCTTTATCCTTGTACCGGATTGATCATATCGATTAAATAAAACCTCAACACGCTCAAACTTGACCCAATCCAAACTCACCTCCCCCCTCTGTCCCTCTCACAGGGACAGTGTTAGTCGTAGTAATAGTAATAGTAATAGTAGTATTAGTAGTTTCAGAAACATCCAAGAAAAAGAAAAGGCAGCTGATAGTCAAGTGCAGCAAGAACAGAGGCGGAGGACAGGTCATGTTTGAGGTCACTGTTCGCTTTTGCAATAGTACTTTGATATTTTACAACACCTAGTGAATTATTGTGGCCTCAATAATTCACTAAATAGTTGTATTTAATTTAGTCTATCTATGATGGGACAATGCACAGAAACATTAAGTTCAGAAACAGATATGTTCTGTACCAGATTATATCTAAATAGCTACTTTCCATCTGTAGTCCCTGGCTACCTAAATTAAGGGGATCCACAAATCAAGCAATAAAATTATGACACTAATTAATCATAATAAATATATACATTCAGAGTAATCAATAATTAATCAAAAATAATCATACTGTAGCATGTAATCAATTATAAGAAAAGTCACCAAATGCCCCTTCATGCACACATACTTACCATACAATACAACCACACCTTATTTACATCATCCCACAAAGACAATACATGCTCTTGTTCACATCTGTCATCATTCGTAAAAACAACCAAGATTTTAACAGCCATACCTCACAATTTACAACAAAAATGCTCTCAAAGATAAATATAATACTCATTAAATTGATGTGTCAACATAATGCCCCTCTTAGTGACCGTGTGAGCAGCCTTGATTGCTCCAAAGCCACTTTTTAATTTCAAATTTTCTATTCCTTTTGTTATAACGTGGAGAAGGCTAATTGGTCTGTACATGTTCTGGTCTTCTTTATTTCCTGCTTTATGGATTTAATCATAGTAGCAGTTTCTCGACGTGGTAGTGAAAGTGTTTTCCGTTATTGATTTATTTATCAATCGTTGTTATACGAGCAATAATACAATCCTTATATGTTTTTAGGAAGATAGTGTCCAACCCATTTATATATCTCTAGATCGTGAGTCTGATAATGCAGCGAAGATTTTGTTTAACTTTGTTTCATTTGTTAATTCTAAAAATAGTCCATCCTGAATTAATGACAATTATTTGCACTGATTTTGATGGACTCTTTATTCAGGGTTTGTACAGACTGGATGAAATGTTCATTAAAATTATTACTTATGTCCAGACTGTCTGCGATAGTAGCGCCATTGATATTTAATGTTATAGTGTTGTTTCTTGTTTGCTCTCTTTCCGTAAGTTTGTATCTGGTTTTCCATAACTCTCTATTGTTCCCTTTTGCAGCTTTGATTAATTCTAAATGAACGTCAGCTTTAGACTTCCGCATAAACATTGTAACTTTTGTTCCTCCAAACTTTTAAATCATACGATCTGTATTTAGACCTGTTATAATTGCTCTTATGAGAGCTGAGTCCTCATGTCTTCATTGGAATCCAAATTGTTTTATTAATCCAATGGTATTTTTATTCCACACTCTTCTTTCTGGTTTTGTATACGTGTATTTACAGATGTTCTCTTTAATTTTTGTCATCCAATTGTAATTCTAGTAGGGCTGCTTATCATTTGTATCATATAGAAGCCGTTTATAATATCCTTAAATTTCTTTCTACGTGTTTTATTTAACCAGTCCAGATTAACGTCCTCCATGACGTTACTTCTTTCATACTATACTGTTTGAGGATGTCTGAAAATGAATCAAGAAAAATGTCTTTAGCTGTGGTCGGTCGGTATACTACAATTACCTTGAAATACATTTCTGAGGAAAATGTGATTTTAATTTCAACATACTCAAATTGATCTACTTTTAACGTTTTCCCTTTCATAAATCATAATTCCTCCCCCCTTTGTCACTCGATCTGTCTTTACTGTAATCTTGTCCCCCGGGACATTAATTAGAACGAAAGTTGTTGTGGGTTTTAATCATGTCTCTGATAGACAAGGTAATCCGGATTAGAGTCTGACAGTAACTGCTGTATTTGTTCAGTATGTTTCCTGTGGTAGAAAGTTTAATAATGCGGACACTTTTGTTACTGAATACTTTCTACTGGTTTAAATGTAACTTAGATATTGGGTTTCGCAATGTAAAGCGCTTTGAGTCACTTGAGAAAAAGCGCTATATAAATGTAATTCACTTCACTTCACTACAGACTTCTGTCTCTCTGCGACTTTGTGTGTAAGCAACTATAATTTTTTGATATGCTTAAATTTTATTTTAGCTCAGCTTTTGTATAGCTGCTAGCTCTTTGTAGCCTACAGCAGGAATGTCCAAATTGCAACCAATAGCTATGTTTTTAACAGACAACCAAAATAATTGATTTGCGTATCGGTTCAATCAGCGGCAGCTACGCCCTGTTTTATCATTTGACCTAAATTTTTTGGTTTCGTAGGCAGGACAGAGGGAACAATGTGGGTCATTAGTTGTCCATCTTATACCATTCTAATTGTTTTAAGGATAGTTCACATGAGCGGCCATACCTTGAGTCCCACCATATATAAGAGTCAAAAGGCTCCTATTATGAGTCGTCTAATTGGTGATCATACACTTTGGCGGTTTGGGTGGCAGGACACACGGACGCACCTCAGTCAGCCAGTGCTAGGACAGTTGGAGCAGTCCCCGTCTTCCACTCATTCCTGGGAGGCGTCCCCAGTAGTTGTCAGCTGATGTCGTGCTGTCAGGCAACATCAGGAAGTTCCTTCTGTGCAGTATTGAATTGTCAGGGCACAGTTCGTAAGCAGGTCATTACAAGGTGTGTGCAGGTTGACCACAAAGGAATGCTTCAAAGATTGTGTTGAACATTGTCCGTTGACACTTATGTCCAGCAGGGGTCTGTTTGTATCCTGCTGTTCGTCCTGCTGTCACACCTGTATTTTTTGTGAGCATGTTCTGGCTACACCTTGGAGCTTGTCTTGTTCAGAGAAGCTGGCAGTCCCCCGGCTGCATATCCTTTCCACCCTCGCTTGACCTAGCACAACCGTGGCTACCACCCAAGTCCGTCTGTATGGTTTTACGTTTTGTTGAGGTTTTTTCCTCCAGAATTTGGAACTGAAAACATCCTATCGTTTTCATATCCTCTCGGTTAGTTCAATTTGCATATCACGTTTTAAAATTACAGTCTTAACTATCCCATTAATTGCTAATCAAAAACCTTAATTCAAAGATTATACGTACTACTTCATGTGTATTTAAGTACCCTTTTAATTCACTTAAAGATTATCTATAAGTTAATTTAAACTATCATTTGTCTATCAGTAGGCGCGAGCAAGCTGTCATGCTTGCACTCTGACCTCCCGCTGTGCGTGATACTCTCCAAAACAAAGGAATGTTTTTATTCACGTTTCTCCTTATCTTTCAGCTAAATCTTTTAATCTTTTAACTTTTAACGTCCGTACTGTGTTTATTTTTATTGTCTGCATTTTAATTTTGCTTTTATTTTCTTTCATTTCACTTTGTTGTCTGTGAAGCACTTTGAGTCTTGTCCTTTCCTGGAAAAACGCCACACAAACAAAACTGCCCCGCCTTGCCTTGCATGTCTCCGACTGGTTATCCAACTTAGTCATAACAAACACACAAGGCCATGCTCTAAGCGCCAGCCCTAATCACACTTCTCCTCTTTTTTTTTAATTTTTTTTTTAACTTTACATATCGGCTCTTATTCTAATTATTAATGTAGGCTGTTATTTGTAATTATTATTCAACACTATTCACAGCAAACAGTTGTAAAGTTATAGTTATTCGCATTATACTCTCAAAATCTATAGCTAACTGAAAGCTGTTGAGATTTGGTTTGCCTACTTCATCTCAGTGGCCTAGTGGTTAGAGTGTCCGCCCTGAGATCGGCAGGTCGCAAGTTCAAAACCCCGGTCGAGTCACACCAAAGACTACAAAAAATTTGGGAGCCAAATCACCAAAAACGATTCCCCCACCTCCCAGGGGCAATCACGGGGGATGGGCCAAATGCAGAGGACAAATTCCACCACACCCATCCTCTTCTAGCTCAACATCCAGAAGTATGGTGTACTGCAATGTCTAAATAAAACTATAAATTACTCCAAACTAAAATGTCAGACTGCACTTTAAAGTTACTTTTATTAAATTAATTTCCAAACTAACCACCACCACAGCAGACATCTTCCTCAATCCTATCCCAATACTCCCATAAATTAGAAAGGTGTTTCACAACAGTGGTTAAGTAGTTATTTTAAGTAATAGATCTCAATATGTAGAAATTAATAAGACTAAATTTGCCCTAGTGTGTGAATGTTGTCTGTCTATCTATCTGTGTTGGCCCTTTGATGAGGTGGCGACCTGTCCAGGGTGCAAAATCAAATTGTGAAACACAAATTAAAGTTGAATCAAGTGGAAATTGACAGAGTATATGAACTACATTCTTGAGAATAGTAATTGATCATTAATATGTTGGAAGCCGCATATTGAACATATTAAAGAAAATATCCAAATCCATTGCTATTCGGTATAAAGTTAAACACATGCTGAATAAGAAATGTCTGCACATGTTATATTATTCATTTATTTTTCCATATGTAATATTGTTTTGAAGTTTGGGGAAATGTTTATAGAAGAATTATAGACCCAATACTTAAACTTAAAAGGCTCATTTCAATAATACACAAAGCATTATTATTATGATCATATCAATCCATTTTTTAAGTCATAATGTGTTAAATGTTCAGATAATTTAATTTTAAAACAATGGCAATTATGTTTCCAAGTAAAGAACAACAGCCTTCCGGTTTGTATTCTTAGCTTGTTTATATTATGAGGAGAAACTATCATTTACGGGGGATATTGATTTTTAAAATAGGTCAAGTAAAATAAAAATAAAAACACAAATATATTTCAGTTTTAGGAGTTAAATGATGTACCATCCTCAGTGATGAGCTGAACACATGTAGTTTTTTGTTATGGTTTAAAAGACCCTTGAAAAGTAAAGTTTTCTCAACATTATAAAATATAGTAACAATAACTTTCATCTTTTAACGTTGATGTTCCAGGTAATTTAATGTTCAGTAATTGTATATCATAGGCCAATATAAGCTTTGGCTTCCGCCTATTCTTTTTTTTTTTCCCGGTCATTCTTTTGTCTTTTCTTTTCTGTGTGTAAATGTGTATGATTGTTAATATGTCTAATTTACTGTTAAACTGCTCACACAAATTGGTTGATGGTTGATTATATGACCAAAATAAACCTATTTCATTTATTCATTCATTATCTATCGTACTCATAGTTTTATTCCATTTTGTTATTCTACATGCACCAATGTCACATAGAAATGTGCTTTCTTTGTTATTTATTTACATTATTATTTCTGGTTTACTTGCTGTCTGTTTACTTAAGTTCTCATATTTTGGTCTGTCTTCCTTCTGATTAGAATTTGTTTAACGCTTTTCTACGTTTTGTTTTGACAATGGCGCTGAGTGGCTCTTATCTGTACTTCTTCAGACTCTATGTTTCACAGATGCCCTTAGATGTATTAGAATATAAATGTAACTTTTATTTTATTGTGTGTTTATTCCTAAAAAAAATTAAAATGTCAATGTATGATCAATTTATCTTTATCAAATTTAAATTCAATATTTTTAATTTATTTGTTGTATAACTATTAATTCAAAGTTACAATGTGTCCTAATCTATGATGTTCGTGCGTGTGTGTTTGTCTCAACTTCCACACAGAAACTGGATGGATCAGATAAGCAACAAGGCTGTACCAAAAAAAGTATACTAGACATATAAATGAATGATGAATTAAACAATGTTTCAATGTCCCACAATCCGTATTTATTTATTGATATTTAAACGTGTAATTTTCCATATATCTATTATTTTACTGGACTTAGCAAGCACCTACTACTAGCACACTCTACAGACCGAGAATAGCTGTTCAACCACACTTAGTAATGCCAAGCTAGATGCTAACTTAGCCTTACTATGCCTCAGTAAGCAAACTTTTGCTAACCTAGCCCAATGCTATGCTAACACAATGCTAACATAGCTCAATGCTATGCTAACACAATGCCAACCTAGCTCAATGCTATCAGTGTCACTCCTCTTCGAACCAATGCCTCACGCAGCTGTCACTCACACAGCCTCGTCACACGCACACACTCTTATCTCAAAATGTCTCCCAGCTTTTTTTTTATATGCGTCACACAGTCACTCACACACAGAGAATTTACCAGCGAGCAAGAGCCTTTTTTCCCGTACTCAAAATCTCAGTGTGTAAAACAACTGTAATATCGCACAGTCACAATCACCAGTATAGTTAAAAACAAATTCAAATGACTGGAATTCGCTCGCAGCGCCCAAGAGGGGGAGCCTCCCTGCTTAGGCTGCTGCCTCCGCGATCCAACCTCTTGATAAGCGAAAGAAAATAATTATATGGATGGATCATTCACTCATGTGTTTTCTGTACATAACTTTGTCTATTTTCTCACACGCACACACATAACCGACAATTTCCCAGCTCTTGCAGATCAGCGTGGGTGCGAAAAAAGCGTGAGGGAACTCTCACAAAAGCATGAGGGAGAATTAAAACATATAAGAAACCAGGTGCTACACAAAAGTTATTAAAATATGCAGATATATATATATAAATTTAAAAACACACATTTTTATCCCACAAACCATTCCTCCCTGGTCCGGACCAATATAAACAACTAATGCACGCGTGCTTTTGTGGAATCGGCCGTCTCATAACACACACACGCAGGTCATTCTTACTCATATAACGGCGATTAACCCATTCAGCGGAGCAAACCCTGCTTTTCCTTCCTGACCAACACGGATAACAGCCTAAGGCGCTGTAGAATCACCAGGAATCACCCTTCAATTCTACAGTACATCGTGTCTGGTCAGTCCATATAGTTTCACCAAGGCTCTACCATATGGAGCCCTTACTCTATCCATCTATACTGCAGCAAATTTCCAAATTTGTGACAACTTGGCTCAGTTGATCTCCTTTACCGGAGTCACTGAACGATCACCTTATATCAGGCTTTTTACCCGGCTGCAGCTTCCACATAGACAGATACGTAGGACCTTCATAGACGTCATAAATTTGTGTGGGCCAAATGTCACACCAGTTTAGCCAACCTTGCCTTAAATTTCGCTGTGTCCAACTCCGGCTAACCATGTACTTGCAGAAAAAAGCATCCTCTGCCAACAACGACAGAGGATGAAGAGGTTAAAAGAAATTTTTCGTCTCACATCGTCTATGCTTCTACACTCCAAACCACCAAAATTCTATCAACAATCCCCATTTGTTAAAAACAAGAGATCACAAGTTTTCAACAAACACACAGACAAATGATCACATATAAATCAACTCAATCCAACCATAATTTACCCCATTCCAGGTTGTTTTTGGAGAACCTGACCAAACCTATCTTTTATCAAAAATAGATTCAGCAATTAGTCTTATCGATCCGGCTCTCTCCAGGCAGAAAATGTTTACACTTTAAGCAAAACGCTTACCTTGTTATGCGCGCGTGCAGCACACTGTCTGCCTCACTGAGAGAGCGGAGCGGCTGTCGACCTGTAGCTTCTAAACCATCCTGTTCGTGACGCCAATTTGTGTAGTGGATTGTCCGAAGCTTAAGCAGGCAACAAAAGTAGTTTAGTACAACAAATTTATTTACCCATTATCAGAAGTGCAGGTTGAATTGAGTTGGTCGTGCAGACAAACCACAAGTTACTCCGGAGCCAACAAGACACACACAAGCCAAAATCACTCCCGAGTTCCGGTCTTCTGCCATTTTTTATATGTCTGTTGTGCGTCATCGTTCCTTATCAAGTGCGTCAGTGTCTTGTTTTGCTTTTCCTATCTGTTCCATAACAACTCGAATCCTTTAGACAGTCAACACATTCTATAGACAGGTTGGCACGACTTAATATTCACTTTTGTCCCACAACTGGTCCATTCAATGGCACAAAAATACAAGAGTATTGAAAATGAGCGGACATTCTTAAAAGACAAGAAATATAGGTCAAAAGGTCAGAAATTCTACTACAGTGTCTAACAAACACAATTATTGTTTCAATTTGAAAAATGCAAATTTATTACACAATGGACACCTTGCCACAAATACAGATAACTGCAAACAATGTTGCTTTGCAAAGACAGACTAACCCAAATGATGCCCGGCACTAAAAATGAGTTGTTTTTTTTTATTGAGGAAAGCTTTTTCCATCACTGTAATAATTTTATTTCTTCCACACAAACACCTTAATCCCTGGAAAAGGTGGTCGTGGTATTGACAGTTGCGTCATGGGTACTGTGTGAACACATGATTCAGTTGGTCATTTGAGAGAGTAGTGGCTACACATGTATCCTGTCATGATGTACACAGCCAATAGACAGGATTTTTCCCACCGCATCTTCCATCTTTTTTGCTCTCACGGACCGCCAGATTTATCAGGACAGTAGGCGCCCAGTAGGCGAAAGCACCACACCCCCAATGATTTAACCAAAGTTACTCATTATCAACATTTTAATTTAGTTATGAGAGCCAAACAGATACAATGCGAACAAACATGAACAGTGATATTTGATGACGTCAACAAATTTCGATGCACTGATTGGTGCTGACGGATTTGTGTGTTTGTGCCACAAAGAGAACCGGGGCGCTTGTTGGTTTCTGAAGTGAAACCAAATATTTAGCAGTGAAATTCAAACGATAAGTCGCTTTTGCGGAAAATGTGATGTCACCTTCTGTTAGAAAATGGTGTAAACTATTTAGTGGTATTCGTAGCTCAAATCCGGCGGAATGGCGCTTATCGGTTTCTGGGCCTGAACTCTTCAAATGTTAAGTAAAAAGTTTGTATCAAGGATATCACTTGAACCAAAGATGCCATTTGGGTCATTTTAATTGTACTAATGTACTTTAGTTCGCCATGGAAAATGTGCTTTTGTAAGTTTTTAAGCAATGCCTTTATTTTTGTCACAAAAAGACAGGAAAGTGCTCCTTCCAGTAGTTTGGGGCAATACAAAGTTAGATTCAAGCATAACATTTGAACCAAATATGCCAGATGGACAGTCTTATCAAGGTGTGTTCTACATGGCAAATGTGCTGTAATGTTTGTAATGAAGACAGTAATTCAAATGAGCATGTGAATGTTTCCATGCACGTCTTTTTGATGTCATGTCATGTAATCTGAGGCCTTCAGCATTCTTCTTCTGGCTATATGGACCACCCTCACAGGAGGGAGCTGCATGAGGGAGTTTGACAGTGCACAGGTCAGCTGTCATTTAGGGAGGAGCTTCATGTCAGATTCCATTGCAATGCTATTAGTCGCTACAAATAGATATTTTGGTGCCTTCCATGAGTGTGTGAAGGGAGGGCAAAGAGCTATTTTGAGAGAGGCGGTGATAGCCCTCTTATTTATATAAGAGGGCTGCAGCTTGTTTGGGGACATTGTCAGAGGCTAAAGGGCGCCAGTAGCTTCAGCACAACACTCATAATGACAGAGCGACGTATTCCTTTCACCCTGGTCCGCACCGCAAGCTGGGAACCCTTCCGCGACTGGAACCCGACTAGTCGCATCTTTGACCAGACCTTTGGCATGCCCGCCCCCGTGGAGGAGTTCCCCTGCACCCACTGGCCAGGCTACATGCGGCACATGATGCCCGCGGAGATGAGTGCCATGATGCCCCAAATGCCCATGATGCCCATGATGTACCCCGGTGCCATGGGGGCACAGCAGGCTCGCGCTCTCTCCCGCCAGATGAGCACCGGCATGTCAGAGATCAAGCAGACACAAGACCACTGGAAGGTGTCTTTGGATGTCAACCATTTCTCACCTGAAGAGTTGGTGGTCAAGACCATGGATGGTGTGGTGGAAATTACAGGTGAGGCCTTTCTTTCGGTTTGTGTGCTGTTAGAGAGACTCGTCTTTTACAGCCACTTCATTAGGTACATTTATGAAATGTAATGGGATCTGACACAAACATTCATCCTTCTAAAGTGCTTTTACAACAATATCGTGGACAATATTTAGATTTTGCAGTATGCGATGAGCTTACTGTGACCTTGAACAGGATAAGCAGTAGAATTTTTTTTCTAAGATTAGGAGTTAGAGCAGGGGTGTCCAATATATATATATACTTGCCGGGACCTGAGTCCAAATTATATATCTGACATGTGCAAATGTGTACGGGTATGACAAATAAAGGTCCATGAGTCCTTGAATCCTTGAATCCATATTACACATACTCAAAAGGAAACCCTGGTCATAATCATAAAAGCACATCACGTATAAAAATAACAAACAAACTGTACAGGTGTAAATCAACATAAAATAGACAAAATTAAAGAGAACGTGGTTAGATTGTGAGATGTTTCGTCTGGTATGAAAAGTAGTTTTTAAGAAGTGGGTTTTTAACAGTCTTTTGGAGGTTGTGGCATTATAGATACACCTGTCCTTCTCCGATCCAGCTGCATTAAAAACAACAACAATGTTTTAGCAGGATTGTTATTATGCACATGCCAGGATTATATGAAAATAATACTTTATCTTTCCTTATTCCGTCATTTTACGTCAGAGTTTAGCGATAATCCAATTTCGTACTGGTCCATATTGACAAAACTGTCACTTTGTAAAATGTGGTAAAGACAAATGAACACAGCAAAATTTTATAGACATCAGAGCAAGTGGGAGGACGTTAAACGAGATAGAATGACAAGATCCATGCAGCAGCCATTACGGTCACTATTACTGTTAAGCAAAGTGCTCACTTAGACTTAGACTTAGACAAACTTTAATTATCTACAAGGGAAATTGTTCCACACAGTAGCTCAGTTACAAAGGATTCCTTTCCATCCTTTGTAACTGAGCTAATGCAGGTATAAAATAGACTAAAAATGTACCGTAGTAGCAATATAAAATATAACATATATGTAATATTTACATAATATATGTACAGTATATGATATATACTGATATATTATATTATATTATATGTTTATATCATATATACAATATATAACAATTACCATGTACAATATTACAGTATAAACAGCTGCAGCATAAAATAGAGAGTAGATCCAGCAGAAAATAGACATTATAAGCAAAGAGAGGTAGCTAACATATAAGGTGTCAGGTAATAGACAGATATCATATATTGCTGTATGGCGAGTGATTAAACAGCTGGATGGAGTGCGGATTGAAGGAGTTCTTGAATCGAACACTTTGGGAACGAAGCTGAAGGAGCCTGTTGGAGTATGAACTCCGCTGTCCCTCAATTGTCTGGTGGAGTGGGTGGGCAGGATTGTCCATGATAGCCAGCAGTTTGTCCAGTGTCCTCCTGTCCCTCACTGACACAAACGCCTCCAACTGCGTGCCAATAGTTTGGCCGGCTTTACGGATCAGTTTGTTAATCCGGTTTAGGTCCCTTTTGCTCGTGCTGCTCCCCCAACAAACCACTGCAAAGTACAGGGCACTGGCCACAACAGACTGATAAAAGATCTCCAACAGCTTGCTGCACACATTAAAGGACCTAAGCTTCCTCAGGAAAAAGAGTCTGCTCATGCCCTTCTTGTAAACAGCTTTGCTGTTGTCCTTCCAGTCTAGTCTGCTGTTCAAGAGGACTCCCAGGTACTTGTACTGCCCCACTACTGCCACCTCCCGCCACTTAGTATGTCCGTCAATCTGTGACATCACTGATTCCCCACTGTTAAACAAACACTCAAACTGCGCGTAAGCTCACACTTAGATGCATTTACACTATGATATGATATTTTGGTATTGTTAAACACAAGTATCCAACATTGCAGCAACACTTTTAAGTCAGAAAAAAAACAATCATTATAGGTCCTTTTTAAAGAAGGTGGGCAGCACCAATAGATTTATATATTTAAATGACCAGTTTGTCCCTAACAATACTAATTGTACCTGATTGTAGTATGTTATACAGATAGAATTTGTTGTATGTATCTACTATGAACCTAATAGCAAATAAGGTGATTTGATGTGCAAGAGCAGGGATTCTCAAACTGTGGTATGTGTACCACAAGTGGTATCCAAGCTTCATCTAGTGATACGCCAAATAATCACTTGATTAATGTACAGTGTTTTATTTTCCTATACTTCCTATATTCAAACACTGTGTTACTGTTCAAACTGTGTGTAATGTTACAGTGGCCGATAATATTAAATATACATGTTGAAAAAAGCCTATGCGTTGTTTTTCATGAATACTTGGGCCTACTATGCAACTTTATTTTAATTTTGGTCAGTGTGGTGGTACTTGGAAAGCCAAGTGTTTTCTGAGGTGGTACTTGGTGAAAAAAGTTTGAGAACCAATTTGCTAGACGAAGTGTTCAGAAAAGCCAGTTATAGTTACATTATAACTTGAAACCATGCAAAGGCAAAGCCTGTTAAGTATAGTCAAACAGGTTCTCCATCACAAACATGACCAATGTTTTCAACAGTTTTAATTAGAGAAAGTTGCTGTTTGTGAGTCAGCAAATGTCACGTTATATTTCACAGTACAGCTGAATCTTGTTCAGAATATGATAACAGCTGTCACATACTAGGGCACACAAAGCTCAGGGTTCAACTCCAGTGGAATTTGCAACATCTCGTTGTCAAAGCAAACAAACACAATCCGCTTTAATGTTCACCATCAGCTTTAGTTTGGCATTGTCTATACATTCAATATTCTTATGATGTAATGACTAGAGTTCCCAATTGTCCCTTGTAAAACAAAATCCTCCTGTACTTAGAAACAAAAGTGTGCAACCCATATTGAGCCAAAAAGGTAGCACTTTGTCCCATATTACCATGAGATTAAATAATACTTTGTAATACAATGACACTTTATGTCAAATGTTACACCACTCTTATTCCCAGCTCTATGTTACTCCTCCACTCAGCTGTTAATCCCTGGTGCTGCAAATAATGTCTCTGTTATATCACCTCGCAATTGTTTATTTTACACTCTTGATTTTATTTTTCACCAAAAAAAAATACATTGTTTAACAATAGCATTTTGGATGCATGTTTTGGAGTAATACAAATAAGCTTTGCAACATTATTCCAAAACATCTAAATTCAGGTTTGAGTCAAATAGTATAACAATGTTTCCCTCAGACAAAAAAGGCAACAAATAATCACAAGGATAGTAGTGGTGAAGCTACGTAAGAAATTGAGAGGCTTACAGAGAATAAAGACGTACCGTATTTTTGGGACCATAGGGCGCACCGGATTATAAGGCGCACTGCCGATGAACGGGTCTTTTCAGGTGTATATTCATACTAAAGGCGCACCAGATATTACAGCGCATTATTATGATTTTTTTTTCCCACATTCAAAACACTTCCTTGTGGTCTACATAACATGTAATGTGGTGCTTTGGTCAAACTATTGCATAGATTACATATTTTACAGACTATCTTCAAGTCACTTTCTGACCGTCTTTTCAGGATGCACCGTTTTGTAGGCAGGTCTTAATTACATGGCTGCCCTTAGACTGTGTCTTCTCCCCGTCATCTTTGTTGTACCACCAGTGTAGCTTGTAAGGACAGGAGTTGAAGGATGAGTGACACAAGATGGAACTAACTGTTTTAATGACATTCAGACTTTGCTTAAATCAACAACAGAGCAGCATCTCCTCATCCGTGGCTCACTAGTGCAACAACAACAACATTGTAAATGTATCTCGTAAAAAATTGTCCGACCGGAACTCTCTAAAAATAACTAAATATCCGTGGGTGAATTATGTAAACCCACTACACCTGCAGTCTTTAGCGCTTCCATAGCTACTGACAGATATAAGTCAAAAGTGTCCGCTACTTCATATTAGAAATGGCAACAGTGGAGGGTGAATGCCCCACAACAAGCAGATAAAGAAAAAGAAGGAGTTTATCGACTACGGCGTTGGCGCAGACTACAATGGTGGACGCTCGCAAATTTTCAGGACTTATGCAGATCACAAATACACAACAGCAGGTACCAATAGAAAATAAAAGCTTATTCTGCATATTATTGCGAGACAAAACGCCAGATGTTAACTCTCCTAACGTATGTCGAAGCTTGGTACGCCTGACTACGGTCGCTGTAATGTGCTAAAAATCAGGCGGTGCGGCGTCGTAGTTTACCAAAACATTTTGACAGATTTTTGAGCCGTGTGTAATGTTCTATACTCTCAATTGAACATCAACATTTTGGGCTTGCATGCTGGCGTCATCTTGCAGTCCAAATGTATCTACTTTGTGTGACTGCCATCTACTGGTCACACTTATCATTACACCATATACTATGTAAACTTGTTTTGAGGTCGGTAAGCACAAGCTGAATTAATCCGTACATATAATTCTTACAAAATATCACCACAAAGGCCTCTATATCCAAACGAGCAGGTACAAAAACTGGTTAAGGCCATTCCTCCAATTTTGAGCTGTGTGTAAAATCACATGTCCAGAAATCCCCCAAAAAAGGTGTTTGTTTAGATTAAATTAAATTGAGACTATCATTTTGGTTGTTAGAAACGATTCACTTGCAACCTACATCAGCAAGATGGCTGTTTTATGAAAAGCTCCACAAAAAACATTGATTTACGAAAAACAAGGAAAATAGAGGGATCAGTTTTTGTGTCTGAACTCTTTATATGTATATATTTTTTTATTCATAGGCAAGCATGAGGAGCGTAAGGATGAACATGGCTTTGTATCCAGATGTTTCACCAGGAAATACACGTAAGTATTTCATGTAAATGTAAGAAATTATTATTTCATAGCTATGAAAGAGGATGCCTTAATAAAGAAAGTTTGCTGTTTTGCAAACTCTTATACCCCCTAATGCATTCTAAAAGCCTTGGGCCATTAAAAACAAACTATTTAGGGTCCGAGGACACAACTGACTTCATAGGAACTTAATATTGCATTGCTCTCTGCAGCCTCCCCCAGAGCGCCAACGTGGAGAAGGTGACCTCTTCCCTGTCACCCGATGGCATGCTGACAGTGGAGGCCCCTCTAATCAAGCCGGCCATTGAGGCTGCAGTGACTGATATACCCGTCACTGTAGGCAGCAAGAGTGGTGTGACGAAGAAATAGGAGGCTCACACAAAAATGTATGCAAACAAAGAGTTAAAATCACCTTAATATACATCTGCACCTGCCATGTTGTCTTTAGTACACATTGTCCCTCCTTGGCACATCTCCTTTTATGCTGCACACAAAAAGCAGAGCATTTAATTGCCTGTTGGATGTCTGCACTCTTGTTGAATAAAAATGTTGAATAAAGATTTAATGACCTTTATTTGACTTTCTTTGTTTATACATTTGTTGTCTTGATAAACCACACAAAATATATATTTTTTAATTGAACAAGCTCAATCATTTGACTTTTGTCCTGTAGGCTGAGCTCTGTCTGCTGGATCAATGTTTGTCACTGCCTCGCCTAGCTCCACGACAGGTCTTGTTGCCAGTTATGTATTGTCCATTTTTATTATCCATTTTGTACCGCCTGTCCCTCTCGAGATCGCAGGGGGTTCTGGAGCCTATCCTAGCTGCACCCGGGCGGAAGGTGGGGTACACCCTGGACAAGTCGCCACCTCTTCGCAGGGCCAACGAAGATGGACACAATCAAATTTTATTTATTTAGCTCTTAATCACAAATGTCTCAAAGGGCTACACAAGCCACAACAACATCTTCGACTCAGATCCCACATCAGGGCAAGAAAAATCTCAACTCAATGGGAACAACAAGAAACCCTGGAAGGGACCACAGATGTCAGGATCCCACCCTCACCCGCTCGCTGAGGGTCTGAGGCTTTTAATGTATTTTATTTGGTGTGGGTGCTGTGTCTCGGTGGTTTGGGCCGAGGTGTGTTTTTGTGTGTCTGGACTGGGAAGTGGAGTTTTTTAGTGTGAGGTGTAGATGATATCTCTTGTTTGCGTGTGGTGTTTGGTCTGGCTGAAAAACTGGCACTGGCTGGTCTCCATGGTCCTGTTGGCGTTTGGTTGTCGGTCGCGATTTTTCGGTCTATTTGTGGCAGCAGCCCATGGCTGCTGGGTCTGGTGCGAGATGGTGGCCGATGTTGTGGTTTGTGGCAGCGCGTTGGTTGTCGGGGCTGGGGAACTTGCCGGCTTCGTTCTCGTTTGTTGTCGTGTTGGTTGGCTTGTCGTGTGTCGGCCCTGGGCTGCCCTCGTACTCTGCCGCACCGTCTTTCACGCCCAGTGTCGTGCTGTCATATGGGTGCGGGCCTGTCGGGGGTTGTCCTTTGGGGGCGTGGCGCACGGCCGGACCTGTGGGAGAGGGGGAAGTGATCGGCTGGTTCTCGGTGGATAGTAAGTTCCGGTGCTGGATCGCTGTTGCGCCGGCCTGTGTATGGATTTGTTTGTTTCTATATATATTTATATATGTATATGCCCCTCGCTCCCGCAATCCACCCCTTCTGGATGCCTGTCTTGGTTGGGGCCTGCTGGGTTTAGTCCCCGCGTCTATCGTGGCAGTTCGGTGCGCTGCAGAATATTCTGCAGTGCTGCAAGGCGGTCAGCTGCTGGGGTATACCTTGTGTGTGTCTGTGATCTCTTTGTTTTTTTTGTTTTTTTTTCCTATTCCCCTAGGGGTAGGATCCGCCAGAGCAGTTGCTGGATGCTGAATGCTCCATCTCCATCGTTGGGGTCTCTGCTGGCACGTCTGTGTATGGCAAGGTGTTCTCCATGGCTTGTCCGAACTCCTCCCATGTCCAAGTTTTTGCCTCTGTCACCTGTCCACTGCCTCCGGAGTCCCTTGAGCCAAAACGACGCAATAGGACTCCTTCTTGAGCTTGGCGACATCCCTCACTGTTGGTATCCACCAGCAAGTTCTGGGATTACTGCCAAAGCAGGCACCAACCACCTAGTGGCCACAGCTCCGATCGGCTGCCTCGACAATAAAGACACATGGAACATGGTCGACTAGGGCTCAATATCCTCGTACATGTTCGAATTTCTCTCGGAGGTGGGAATTGAAATTAGCTATGACAGGAGAATCTGCCAGACGTTCCCAGCAGACCCTCACTATGCGCTTGGGCCTGCCAGGTCTGTCTGGCATCCTCCCCCACCATCGTATCTGACTCACCAACAGGTGGTGATCGGTTGAAAGCTGCGCTCCTCTCTTCACCCAAGTGTCCAAAACATGAGACCACAAATCCGATGATACAACCACAAAGTTGATCAAGCGTGTAGTAGTTTAGTCTTTATTTAAAGGGACAATGTACAGAAACATTAAGCTCAAAGACAGTTATGTTCTATACCAGATTATAGCTAAATAGCTCATTTCCATCTGCAGTCCCTGGCTACCTAAATTAAAGGGATACAAAAATCATGCAATAAAATTATGACAATAAAATCATACACAAGTATTAAGAAAAAAGTCAGAAAATGCCCTTTCATGGACACATACTTAATATACAATACAACCACACCTCATTTACATCATCACACAAAGACAATACATGCTTTTGTTCACATCTGTCATCATTTGTAAAAACAACCATGATTTTAACACACACACCTCACAATTTACAATAAAAATGCTCTCATGGATAAATATAATACACATTAGGTTGATGTGTCAAACATAATGCCCATCTTAGTGACCGTGTGAGCAGCTTTGATTGCTCCAAAGCCACTTTTTAACTTCAATTGTGAATGAAGAGTAATCTGTTAGACTTTTCAAGTTTGTTGTGAGGTCGTTCCATTCCTTTATGGCTTTATATGAAAAGGCTGATTGTGCAAAAGAGGTTTTACATCTGGGTATGCTACACTGCCCCCTGGTGGAGGCTCGTGTGTTTCTAGTTGTCACAGCAGATGTAAACTGGACAAAGTGCTTAAGTGGCGCTGGTGCAGTGTTATTTAAGATTCGATGGGCCATTCGTATTGATGCTAATCATTGAATGTTAGCTAAATTTAACAATCTATATTTTTGGAGAACTAAACAATGATGGTGGTGTTGTGGTTTTCGGTCAAGGATTTTGAGGGATTGTTTGTGCAAAGTTTCCAATGGCCTCAGTGTCATTTTGCTTGCCTGCGACCAACAAGTTATACAATAATAAAAACGAGACATAATCATTGCATTAAAATAAGTTTGAGCTGCCTCCAGTGTTAATGAATTCCTGATACATTTGAACGTTTTTATGTTGTATTTAAGACTCTGGCACATCTGTTTGATATGTTTTATGTGTCTTGGGGCCAAGTGCACATATGAACAACCTTTTGTTTGAACATGGTGTTCAATAATCAACACCGGGAGAACTCTCCAATATTCCCTCTAGGGACTCCAAAAATGGTGGGTACTCTAAATTGCTGTTAGGTGCCTTCGACTGCCACCCAACTCACAGAGCACCCGACTTCTGTGCCCCCTCCTATGGGTGGTGAGCCCATAGCCCTCGTCCGTGACCCGTGTCTGGACGATATATATATATATATATATATATATATATATATATATATATATATATATATATATAAACATATGTATGTATAAATACTGTATATATATATATATATATATATATATATATATATATATATATATATATATATATATATATATATATATATATATACACACGTTTTATATAACAACCAAACCTAACCCCCCCCCCCCCACACACACACACACACACACACACACCCCGGATTGTAAATAATGTAAATATCATGAATCAATTTAAGTGGACCCCGACTTAAACAAGTTGAAAAACTTATTTGGGTGTTACCATTTAGTGGTCAATTGTACGGAATATGTACTTCACTGTGCAACCTACTAATAAAAGTCTCAATCAATCAATCAATCAAAAAACCTATAAAATAACTGAACTATTTACAGTAATATACATATAAGGGGTCTCTAGAATTTTGAGCCGATTCAAAATGCATTCAGCATGCTTGAGAGACAAACTGCTTGTATTCTTCTTTTTCTCTTTTTGGGAAGAGGTCTCTGGATACAGTTTCTGTGATACCACCACAGACAGGTATCACAGCCAATTTGTAAAACACAAAAGACAGCAAAAATAGATAAATAAATTATATTTATGTAGCACTTTTCCTCTCGTGTCATAAAGCATGTTAAATTAAGAAACTTATTGTACATTCCCTCTGGTGGTGGTAAGCTACACTTACACCAATGGGATCAAGGTGGAGGAATTGTCTTGCCCAACGGAAGTGACTCAGATGTCAAAAGCTGGATACGTCAGGAACTTACAAGTTTAGGACAGCCACTCTGCCTTCTGAGCCACTCCGCCCCAAATGGCAAATATATTGTTTGGAAATGATCAGTTTATCAAGTCGGACATAGTTTCATACTTCTAGAAGGCTTTAGGTGTTGTGTCTCTTTTCTCTCTGCAGAAGTGACAGAGGTTAGTCAAGTCATCTACAAATGCAAGCAATAATAAAGGTTTATTTTAAATGACTGTCATGTATTGTTTATGTAAATAGCAATTCAGTAAATATATGAACCATGCAAATTATTATTGTTCGAAGACACAAATGTCGTCTTCCCAGACCTACTTCCAGTTGTCCACAGTGCTAAGCCTTCTGGGTAATGTAGTATGTAATCATGACATGCATTTTTGCTGGTGCTAAGAAATGCAAAATGCTTTATTGATAACCCCCTAAATCATATTGTGGGTAAAAACATTGTACATATTTGGCATAATTAGTCAGAACATTTTAGGGAATCACTGTGAATATTATAGTATTCAGTAGAGAGATTAAAAAAGTTATCACCACAAGAAACCAGTGGTGTCCTCGATTAATGACCCCCAAAATGTATTTATGCATTAGTGGGTTAAGTTGAAACATAATTCTACAACAGATTAAACAAGTTCACTGATATATGTTTTGGCTAATGGTTTTCTCAAATTGATGTCATTTCAAAAGTGTCAACCATTAATGCCCTCTCAGTGTTCTCTTTGTTAAATTTTTTGACTAGGACAAATATGCATTAGTAACCTGCCACAAAGAGAACACTGGGTGAAAAAAAGTTTAGCATTATGAAATATCTCATGTACAATAAAAAACATAAGTCATTATGTGTCATATTTGCTACAATTATAATGTTGAAGTCTCACTTCACTTTCCAGCTCTCGTTGTGAAGCAATGTTATGTGTCATAGTAGAGGTTGATTTCAACATTAAAAGGGTATTTCAACCAGTAAACAGGTACTTGATTTTGATATACAGTATGTAATGCCGATAAGGGTATTCTAGTCAAATATGCAGAGATGAGATGTGTCAATATCAAAATATTACATGAACAAAATGTTTGGCAGCAGCAAAGTGGTCGTTTGGGTAGATTTGAGCTTTGTAAAGGTATTTCAACAAGTAAACAGTACAGTAGGTTCTTGATTTTGATATATGTAATGCTCATAAGGGTGTTCTAGTAAAATATGCTTGTGTAAATATGCGACGTGTAAATATCAAAATATTACGTTGAATCACTTTTTGTCATGTAATATTACATTTAATGAAAATGTTACATAAATGAATACATCCAAACACTTTACATATATTTGTTATATGCATGAAGGTATAACAGTTACAATTGTATGCATCTTCCAAACAAGAAAGAGGTTTTATCACATCAACATCGGATTAACAACAGTCCTTTGAATCTCATTAATACCACAGAAAAGGCAAACTGTAATTTTCCGGACATGATAAAGGTTTAAATAATGTCAAACACATAGCGTTACAATAACCATGAAGATAAAGTGTTTGTCTTACACTGCTGTGGACAGACAAAGCCAAGCAATGCAGGTTTAGCAAGTGGTGTGCGCTCCTGCAAAGGAAATACATTTTTGGCAGGCAATCACATTTTGGCACAACACCGGGATAAAGCACCAATAGTTTCTTAATTCTTCAGTGTGGATAAAAGTGGGTGGCCAGTTATATTTAATGTGTCAAAGCCAGGTGGTTTTTTTCCCCTGCGAAATGTTTGCAGGGCATTTGGTTCAGGATATTGTCCTGTGATGAGTAGAGAAGTCCAGCACGACCAACACCATGCTTTATACACTTTGAGGCTGGATGATCTTAGGGGCAGTTGGGAACATCCTACAAGGTAGAATCGCTGTGAGGGTGCTGTCAGCTCATTGGTCCCGGAGCAGGTAAGGGCTGCTGTTTTAGCGCAAAATGCAATATAAACACACCTTGTAATGCAATAATTCCTTTGACATTTCAAAAACTGTTTTGATTTACATGGCAATACAGACAAAGTGCGTCCATTGACAGATTGATAAGGGACGTATACTTATTCAAGAACAATTGGCAACCTTATACAGTATATGTGTCACTCTGCCTTTCCATTACCCCTACAAATGCGCAAAACCTAAATATTGCGATAAGAAACTATCAATAGAAACACTCATATTTTGAAAAACCTCTCAAATGTCGCTAAAACCTTTTCATGCTCTCACGTTTTGATATTGAAGTGTCTGTGATTTCCTCATTTACAATTCTCTCCCGAAAATCTCTTATTTGGGGCTTCTGCTGTATGTAATGAGCGTTAGAAAGTTCATAATGTGTTTTGTGGTAATTCCAACTTTGATCACTTTGTCAGTTGCTATGTAGACTGGCACTGTTCCTAATTTTCAGTCGTCTTCCTTGATATATATATATATATATATATATATATATATATATATATATATATATATATATATATATATATATATATATATATATATATATATATATATATATATATATATATACATATACAGGAAGTAGTGTTGTCCCGACACCAATATTTTGGTACCGGTACCAAAATTATTTCGATACTTTTCGGTACTTTTCTAAATAAAGGGGACCACAAAAAATTGCATTATTGACTTTATTTTAACAAAAAATCTTACGGTACATTAAACATATGTTTGTCCTTAAATAAAATAGTGAACATACATTTTAGAAGTAAGTAAACAAACAAAGGCTCCTAATTTAGCTGCTGACGTATGCAGTAACATATTGTGTCATTTAGGGTGGCGGACCGGTACTTTTCAGAGGGGGTATAGTACCGAATATGATTCATTAGTATTGCGGTACTATACTAATACCAGTATACCGTTAAACCCTAATAGGAAGTCAGTCCCTATAGATAAATATTACATTATAAATGCCGAACTATATTCCACAAAAAGCAGCCACACGTAGCTCCCCCCCATCTCCAGGTGACCCAGAGAGGAGTGTAGGGCTGTGGCGATGGCGTCCTCTGTGGACCTGTTGGCTCTGTAGGCAAACTGGTGTGGGTCGAGCTCGGGAGGGAGGACTGAGGTGATATGGGTCCGTACCAGCTTCTCGAAGCACTTCAGCTATAGGTGTAAGTGTAACTGGACGGTAGTCATTCAGGCAGCTGATGGAGTTCATCTTCGGCACCGGGATTATTGTGGAGGTCTTCAGGCATGATGGGATGATGGCCTGAGAGAGGGACTGGGTGAAGATCTTAGTAAATACCCCAGCCAGCTGGTCTGCACAGTCCCTCAGTACCTGTCCCGGGACCCCATCTGGGCCCGTAGCCTTCCTCGGGTTCACCGCCCTCAGCGAGCGCCTGACCTCATGCTCCTCCAATATAAGGGCACGGCTGCTGTGGGTGTTAGGTGGGGGTGTTGTGACGGCCGCAGGTGTCTTTCTCTCGAATCAGGCGAAGAAGCTGTTTAACTGCCCCGCTCGAGAGGCGTTGCCGTCAGCCGAGGGGTTACTAGGTCTGAAGTTGGTCATGTGTTGTATTCCTGTTCATACCTCCTTGGCGTTGTTGCTCTGAAGGTGGTCTTCCATTTTCCTCCTGTGCTCGGCTTTTACCTCTCTGATACCTCTCTTCAGATTGACACTGGCAGCACTGTAGAGTATCTGGTCCTGCGCTTTGAAGGCACTGTCTCTCTCTTTGAGTAAGCCCTGTACTTTTTTTGTCATCCAGGGCTTCCTGTTGGGGTAGACCCGGATGTGCTTGTCCACTGTGACAGTGTGTATGCAGTGTTTGAAGTACCCCAGGACCGCTGCTGTGTACTGCTCCAAGTCTGAGTTTTTAAAAACTGACCAGTCTGTTGTTTCAAAGCAGTCCTGCAGCTGTTCCATGGCTCCCTCCGGTCATGTTTTGACCGTTTTGGTTATGATAGGAGCACTTCTCCTTATTGGTATGTAAGCTGGTAACAGGAGCAGGGACATGTGGTCAGACTTGCCTAATTGAGGTAGTTGTTTGGCTCTATATCCATTTTTTATGTTGGAATAGACTTTGTCCAGTGTGTTAGCTCCCCTCGTAGCACACTTCACATGCTGGTGTAGTTTAGGGAGCACCTTTTTCAGGTCGGCATGATTAAAATCCCCCGCTATGATGTGGACTGTGTCGGGATATTTGTTCTGTTGTGCACTGATTGCATCCTGCAGCGAGCTAGCGCCGTGCTAGCGTTAGCATCGGGAGCTATATCAGTGATCAGGACAGCAGAGTGCTCTCTGGCTAGATTAAAGGGTCTGCATTTAACTGTAATATATTACAGCACCCCCACGACCACGAAAGGGATAAGCGGTAGAAAATGGATGAATGGATATTCCAGATCTTGGTAACAGAGGCTGTTTACTACCTTGGAATCTGAAGTCCAGTTGTTGTTTAGGTAGGTTAACAATCCACCCCCACGCCGCTTGCCTCTGCGTTTCTGTCCTGCCTTTGTGTTGTGTGACCAGTTAGCTCCATGCTAACATCTGGGACTAAGGACGTTAGCCAGGTTTCCGTAAACAATAGAGCGCAGCTGTCCATCACAGTGTTGTGTGCTACACGGAGCCTCACCTCGTCCATCTTATCCTCTTCACCATGAGGAGCGAGCGATCTCGCATTAGCCAGGAATAGACTTGGTATCGCTGGTCTGTTTGGGTTCATCTTTAGTCTGGCTAACAAGCCGCCCCTCCGGCCACGGCGTCTTCGCCTCCGCCTTGCCGAGAACGGTAGCTACGGTGCTCCAAGACATATCCACCGAAATAGCCTGCAATCCAATCTCCAACAAATCGTTTCGGCTGTACATAACTTTCGCCCAGCAGGTTGCTGTCTGGGCTAGTAATAAACTATATAAAAACAATATAAATGTATGCTAGCAGCCCCCCTCCACCAGTGTTGGGACTAACGCGTTACTGTAACGCCGTTACTTTAGCGGTAAATAGTAATCTAACGTGTTATTTTTTATATTCAGTAACTCAGTTACCGTTACTACATGATGCATTACTGCGTTATTTTTTATGTAGTATCGGCTAGAAACTGAGATGATCTTAGTGTGTTTTATTGGAGAGCTGCAGAAAAGGCGACGGAGAAGAGGTGCCCTGCTCTGTCTGTGTTTACTAACAAGACATGGCAAAGCTGAAGCAGAGTTTCAGGGACGGTATAGCTCGGTTGGTAGAGTGGCCGTGCCAGCAACTTGAGGGTTGCAGGTTCGATTCCCGCTTCCGCCATCCTAGTCACTGCCGTTGTGTCCTTGGGCAAGATACTTTACCCACCTGCTCCCAGTGCCACCCACACTGGTTTAAATGTAACTTAGATATTGGGTTTCACTATGTAAAGCGCTTTGAGTCACTTGAGAAAAAGCGCTATATAAATGTAATTCACTTCACTTCACTTCTTAACATGGAGATATTCTCACAACTTTTCTTTTGTCGACCACAAAGAAAATAACATTTTAGTTAAATGTAAGGTTGTCTTGGATTAAAGATCCTACCCTAGCAATTCAAATCTGCTGAAACAGCTACAAAAGCAACATGCTTCGACGAAGCAGGTCTCCAAGGTGAACAGCCTCTGGCATGTTAGTACAAAGTTATATGCATGAGGGTATAACATCAGTTATACCTTCAAAAACATTTACTAAGATCTTCACCTCCTAAGCAACAGCGGCTGGATTTTAACGAGGCACTGCTAGCCAGAATAACATTGATAGAGCCATTGCAGCACTGAAGGTACACACACTCTGTCAATTATCTTATATACTCTTTCATTCTAGACTTCTAGAGTGTTTGATTATCACATCACTCTAAATGTATAGACTATAAAGTTCACAAACATAAAGAGGGATGCTAGTGGGCCAGGCCAATTTTTCCTTATCTCTAAACTAAAACTGGGGAAATGTGTAGAGTGTTCTGGGCTTCAGACATGATTTTATTTCAGGAAAAAACGCCTGGTTAGGCTTTTTGTATGTAGTGTGTGCCTTCCTTGGTTTACAGCAGGAGTGGGCAATTAATTTTTACCGGGGGCCGCATGAGCAACCCCAGCACTGCTGTAGGGCCACATCGACAATATTTCAATTAAATTTTGCTCAATATTATTTTTTATATATACCGTAAGATAAATAATAATAATAATAAAAATAATAATAACAATAATAATTAATAATAATACTTTCATTTAACCTAACTTAACTTTATACCAAAAGCATTGCTTTGGAAATCATTTGTACCCCTTTCAGAGATCACATTCAGTTCCCCTTAAACATCCTCATGTTGCACAATGAAATGTAAGCATAGGATGAAGTGTACATTCCTGTAACTTTGTGTGGTGTTTGAGTTGTCCGACTTTTTGTGTGGTTTAGTGGTATGCGTGTTGGTGACAGATGACAAGTTGGTTTTGGCCTGGTTTGTACGGCAGAAAATTACTAGTTTTTCGAGATAGAAGTGTTTTACTCATGTTTTTGGTGTGGTTATGGCCGAATATAAACAGTTTTGCTCAATAAAGTGATCGATATGATTCCTGGATTCGAAGCATCTCGATCAGGGCCGGCCCGTGGCATAGGCCGTATAGGCAAATGCTAAGGGCGCTGTCCATCAGGGGGCGCCACGCCAGTGCCACAAATGTTGGAGAAAAAAAAATAATAATACAAATAAAAACGTTGGTACTATTATTTCTAAATACAAAAAATAATCCCACGTTAATTAAAATGCAAAGTAAAGCCTATTTAATAGAAATATTATTTGTTACAACATTACGACCCCCCCCCCCGCACGGTGCGCCCCCTCCCTTCCCTCCCTTCAACACAAGATGTCAAAACGGCCAAAACTGTCAGGTGCCCAGGGAAGAAAAAAGAGAAAAGAAGAGGAGGAGAAATGAGAAAAAGACAGAGGTAGCAGGTAGGTAACTTTAGCCTACATGAAATGATTTGTCTGTTACAGAATGTGATAGTAACCTGGCTTTTTTTAGCATTAAGCTAATGTTGCATGATTCAGCAATTGCTAATCAATAAATAGCTAGTTCTGTTTTAACGTCGGGTTAATATTGTGGAGGGGGCTAAATTGTTATGGAAAATAATAATAATAAGGTAATTGCAGTACTCCCACCTTACATTCCTCAGGGACATTTGTATTAGATCTTTTAAGCAGGTGTTTTTTGTTTACATTGTTATTGCCTTCTGGTTAGCTAATGTTTGCCCTGCAGGTAATAGTCCCTTTTCCACCCCTTTATATATTAGGTATAGTTGTAAGCTTAGTTGTTAAAGTGCACATCATTAATGTTAATTAAGCAATATCACATGAGAGGGAATGCTGTTTTTTAATTTGAGCACTGCTGTGATTCGGTTAAAGATAATCATAACATAACATTCTCATATAATATGTTGATTTGCTTTCTTTAATTAAAAAAAAGGTCAAAGACAAAGCTATTCGGTTTCTTGTGAGTATATACACTTCACTGCCGATGTGGGGGGGCGCCACCTAAAATCTTGCCTAGGGCGCCAGGTTGGTTAGGGCCAGGCCTGATCTCAAAAGACGTTACAATAATTGAACAGTGTTCAATTGAACGGTGTTGACGAACACCGTTAGGGCCACTTGTTGTCACTGTCACTCAAAGTTGTATTACAATTACACAGAATAAATGTGTTTATTTTGTTTAGAATTCAGATGGGATTTGATTTGGCGCATGGCATATATTTGCTGTGCGCAGAGGACGCTTGAGCAATGCGCAATTGCGCAGGCGCGCACCTTAGAGGGAACGTTGCTTGGCAGTCCATGTCTTGTTGAAAACACGCCATTCGTCATGAACTTTTCTCTTTTTAGCGTCTCGGGTGTAAACCGTGCATCACTTGTCGCTGTGCACCTTCACTCACAGGTTACACACGGACATACGCACATAAATAACACTTTTCAAAATAAAAGCAGCACAGTTGTATTACGCGCACGACACAGATGTTTTTTCAACTTTATTTTGTAATTTGTGATTGCAGCTGTTCACATTCACTCACAATCACACACGCGCATACGTCCACACGGAAGTAATACAAATAACGCTTTTCAAAACAAAAGCAGCACCGTTGTATTGCACACTCGACATAGATACCTTTTTAAATTTATTTTGTAATCACGAGGGCCGGACAGGGACGCACAAAGGGCCGGATGTGGCCCGCGGGCCGCAGAATGCCCAGGTCTGGTTTACAGCTATGTTGTATAATGCTGTTTGTTACTTATGTATGTTATGTTGCAGCTATTTAAAATAGATTTGTCAATTTGTTCTGGCCTGAAACAAATTGGCCCTTTGAAACATATCTTTGTCTTTGTGTGTTGTATGTAGACCACATTGCTTAGCAGAGTTCAGTGATGCAAATGCATGTCAAGTTGATCAACAGATTGTATTATTCTCCACTGCAATAACAGTACTGAAATGAAGACTAAAAGGGCAGTAAAGGGGGCCTTAAAAAATAAAAAATAACTAGTTACTTTTCACAGTAACGCATTACTTTTTGGTGAAAGTGAGTTAGTAACTGAGTTACTTTTGAAATAAAGTAACTAGTAACTGTAACTAGTTACTGGTTTTCAGTAACTAACCCAACACTGCCCTCCACCCACTGAGACAAAGAAAGTGGCTGTCTTAGGGTAACTTATTTGATCTCATTTCACTATAGAAAGAAAGCTGCCAAGCTGTTGAAATAGATGCAAAGAGTGAACCCTGTCGCTTGACAGAAGAACAATAACAAACGTGCTGTAATGATCCGTTGCCTGGGTCAAGTTTTGGTTAGTTTGATGTTTCCTTAGTTGGTGATTAATTCTGTTTTAGCACCCTTGTTTGTTTTCTTTGTTTACAGGGGTACTGATTTTTGTCACCTGCCTCTGATTAGTAGTCGAAACGCTCACCTGCTCCCGGTCACTATTTAGAGAGCTATTCATTCCTGCTTTGCGTCATACTCTGCCTGGCAGTCTTACTCGCAACATGCGACAGTTACGTTGATTCTAATTGCTTCTTGCTCTTTTTTGGCTCGTCTTTTGCTAAGCTTTGCTGTAGCTTTTCGTGCTATCCACACATGTTCCTTTTTCCGTGTTTTAATCTTGTCATTTGAATAAATCATCCTTCATACCTGCACGTTGCTACCAAACGTCCTCCTGCATCTTGGGGAAACGACTACCACAAAATCATGCGACCGCGACGTGACAGAAGATTGCCAGCATTTAGTTTCCTCGCATTGGACGACGTGTGTCCGGACAGCATGGAGGTGCTGGATGGAGAGACGTGGCTTGTGCTAAAGGCGACAGAGGCGGAAACCCTTCGCTATTCTCTCGAGGAGAGCGGGAGGTTGATGTGGGGTCCTGAGGGTTCGCTGGTCCACCATTCACTCCGTTTCACCTGAGGACATTGTTACACCGCCGTCTCGGCCGCGTCAACAAAGGCGGAAGCCGTCCATGATGGCTTCGACTCGCTGCCAGGGCACGCCAACCCCTTAAAGGCCTACTGAAACCCACTACTACCGACCACGCAGTCTGATAGTTTATACATCAATGATGAAATCTTAACATTATAACACATGCTAATACGGCCGGGTTAACTTATAAAGTGACATTTTAAATTTGCCGCTAAACTTCCGGTTCGAAACGCCTCTGAGGATGACGTATGCACGTGACGTAGACCGGCGAACACGGGTATGCCTTCCACATTGAAGCCAATACGAAAAAGCTCTGTTTTCATTTCATAATTCCACAGTATTCTGGACATCTGTGTTCGTGAATCTGTTTCAATCATGTTCATTGCATTATGGAGAAGGAAGCTGAGCAAGCAAAGAAGAAAGTTGTCGGTGCGAAATGGACGTATTTTTCGAACGTAGTCAGCCACAACAGTACACAGCTTCTTTGTTTACATTTCCGAAAGATGCAGTCAAGATGGAAGAACTCGGATAACAGAGACTCTAACCAGGAGGACTTTTGACTTCGATAAACAGACGCCTGTAGAGAACTGGGACAACACAGACTCTTACCAGGATTACTTTGATTTGGATGACAAAGACGCAGACGTGCTACTGTGAGTATGCAGCTTTGGCTTCTAAACATTTGATCGCTTGACCGTATGTGCGCAACTTTTTTTGCGTATGTACGTAACTTTTTTAAAATATATAAGCTTTATGAACCTTGGGTTAGGTGAACGGTCTTTTGGGCTGAGTGATTGTGTGTGTTGATCAGGTGTTTGAATTGTATTGGCATGTTCTATGGAGCTAGGAGCTAGCATAGGAGCTAGGAGCTAGCATAACAAACACGCAGGTGTTTTTATGCAGGATTAATTTGTGGCATATTAAATATAAGCCTGGTTGTGTTGTGGCTAATAGAGTATATATATGTCTTGTGTTTATTTACTGTTGTAGTCATTCCCAGCTGAATATCAGGTACCGTGAGTATGCAGCCTTGGCTGCTAAACATTTGAGAGCTTGACCGTATGTGCGCGTCACGTACGTAACTTTTTAAAAATATATAAGCTTTATGAACCTTGGGTTAGGTGAACGGTCTTTTGGGCTGAGTGATTGTGTGTGTTGATCAGGTGTTTGAATTGTATTGGCGTGTTCTATGGAGCTAGGAGCTAGCAGAGGAACTAGGAGCTAGCGTAACAAACACGCAGGTGTTTTTATGCAGGATTAATTTGTGGCATATTAAATATAAGCCTGGTTGTGTTGTGGCTAATAGAGTATATATATGTCTTGTGTTTATTTACTGTTGTAGTCATTCCCAGCTGAATATCAGGTCACCCCCGGCTCTCACAGCATCTTCCCTATCTGAATAGCTTCAACTCCCCACTAGTCCTTCACTTGCACTTTACTCATCCACAAATCTTTCATCCTCGCTCAAATTAATGGGGAAATTGTCGCTTTCTCGGTCCGAATCTCTCTCACTTCATGCGGCCATCATCGTAAACAATAGGGAACTTTGCGTATATGTTCAACTGACTACGTCACGCTACTTCCGGTAGGGGCAAGCCTTTTTTTTATCAGATACCAAAAGTTGCAATCTTTATCGTCGTTGTTCTATACTAAATCCTTTCAGCAAAAATATGGCAATATCGCGAAATGATCAAGTATGACACATAGAATAGATCTGCTATCCCCGTTTAAATTTAAAAAATTCATTTCAGTAGGCCTTTAAGCTCCTCCACTGGATCGAAGCACACAGCAAACAGCCTTTTCTTCCTCGCCGCCTAAGTTTGGTTACCCCATCGATCATTTTGCCAAACATTTCACCTTTTGGGCTGTTAGCCAGGTCACTAAGCGCTCAGATGACGTCACGCAACACAATTTTTTTTCTCTCTTACCAGAGCGGTCACAGGGGATCAAAACATGGACACTTTTTTTTCTAATTCATTCTGTCAGCCTCCCGCTAAAGACATTAGGTTATCTATAGCTGACTACCAGAAACATTTTTTAAAGGCGACACCACCAAGACCAGCACAGATATGACAGTTTCATTTATACTTCCATTAATTACCGTCACCAGGAGGTTAGGTATTTGCTGTTTTTTTGTCCCCTCATTTTGTTAGTGAAGTGAATTAATTAATTCATATTATGTTTAGCATATGGTGAATGTTTATATTCACCTTGGAGAAAGCAAACCTCCAAGTTTAATAAAATAGTGTTATTTCAGTTTGAGCACATAATTAGATAAGGCAGGTCCCTTAGTTTGATATTCACAGGTGCAATGGATGTCTTCTTGTAGGAAAATAGGCTCTAATTGGGACTTCGGAATGCAAAAGTGATAACCATATCCTTGAGAAAAGACTACCTGCTAGCTCAACCTACTGACCTAGTGGTTAGTGTCCGCCCTGGTAGGTTGTGAGTTCAAAAAATGTTTGTTCAGCAAAGTGCCTCCGACGTCTCTTTTGATCCAGCCACACTGCCGTGTTGCCCTCCTGCCAGGGAGGGGGTGACAAGACCAGAAATACACTTCATATGTTAGCAACATAACTCAAAAACTTATTGGCGGATTTTGATGTAACTTTCAGAAAATGTCAGAAATTAATAAGGAACAAGTAATCCTGAATCAATCAGAATTATTTTCTAGTTATGTATGGTATTTGCCTTTATGGTGTTATATTTATTTTATGAGAACTCTGTGGTTGACAATCCCAAGCATGTTATTGCTTACCAATGAATTATTTACCAAGATTTCCATGTCAACATAATCATATCTGTAACAGATCAATTTATTGGTAACAATAACTGTTTTGGAATAAAATGGAATAAATAACATTCAAACACGATTTTGCTAACAAAGGCGATAAAAAATAAATAACACATCTTATAAACATCTAGTATTCACCAATATCCTATGAATACATAACATTTATGGTATAACTTGATAAATTGAAGCTACTCTATAAATACATCACCAGCATGCACAATACTGTACTATGGAGAATACTGTAGCAGTTGTCATATTACACTGAATAAATTAAATATTGTCATAGGCGAGTGCATCCCTAGACCAAAAGAAACTGCAGATTAGGTCCACAAAGCTGAGATGAGCTTTTCAAGCCTTCTTGAGTGCAATATCAGTGGTTCCAAGGGGAGAGCAAGATTGGAGCCATTTCATGTCCTTATTCACAAATTGTCATTATTCTCTGACTTCTGTGAATGTTTTTCCTCCAAACATGGGGACCGATTAGAGGTCGTTAGTGTCGGTATTGTTGTCACAATGAGGACTAAGGCGTCCAAACACACCTAATGTATTCAGTAAAGCACATCAGCACACAATAGGGACAAGCTGCACTAAGTTTACTACAGGAACCTCTATTTTTAGTTGCAATATGACTGTGTGAATTAGCTGGACCCACACCTGACAAAACGAAACAAAAACATGTTTTCATGTAATTCTCAGTAACAGAGACAACCTCCTTTGTACTGAACAACTTAGTGTGCTGCAAATAAATATGTCACGTCAATACGCATGTAGACAGACTCCCTATGAGTCCCCCTATGTCCTTTCTCACTTTCAAGGTTACTCCAATTCAGTGTTTCTTAATCAATTGTTGAGCCGCCATCGCCCCCAAGAGGGCTGGCAAAAAATGCGATACTCGGTTGCAATTCACAATTGTGGCAGTAGTAACAATATAAAACAAACAGAAGAAGTCTGGAGCTTAAGTCATAGAGAAGTTTCTTTAGTGCAAAAAATATGAATCAAGTGGTGAAGCTGTATTTTCATTTGCACTTTAATTTTATTGATAATTGACAAAACAAATTATTAGTATTTATTATTAATTTAGTTAAAAAATATATTTTAGCACTGTTCAGCACAATGTATTTTTCATCAGTTTTTTGCATCCCTTTTGCAGAATGTTTAATTAGTATTTATTTTTGTAATTAGTCTGACTTAAACCTTGATAATAATATTTGTCATTAACACATGCTTTCATATCATTTGATAAGGTTTGATCTGTTAAACTGTAAGTAGGTTAGACTACTAATTCAATGTTACTAGTGGACCCCGGGCCCCTCTGTAGTGCAAAATTTGGGCCCCAGGGTCAAAAAGGTTAGAACCCCTGCTCTAATTTTCCTGTTGCTCAAACATCAAACTCTATTTGTGGCTGCTTCTTCCATCACAGATGACAATTAGAAATCTCTGCTTCATTTGCGCGACGTGTCTGCCATTGGCGCCGATGACACACTTCTTGCTTCTAAATGCTGTAAAGCGAAGGGGAATTCATTATTTTATTTATTTTCTAAATAACTTAAATTAATTGTTTCTCCTTATTTCACTATGAGTGTGTGGAAAAAGAAAGAACAGCAGCCATGTTAGTACCGTTTGGTAAATTGGCTGCTGATACCATTGGTCTTCACTGTTTCACTGATTAGATTTAACATTTGTGAGTGCAACGGTGACGGTGTTTTGGCAGAATGAGGTCGCAGACCCTTTAGTTGTTGCCCTCGCCTGCCTCGTCGTCTTGTTGGTCGCTCGTCCACAGCGTCAAGTTATCCCGTAACAGCTGCATAATGAGAGTAGAGTCTTTGTAGGAGTCCTCGTTGAGGGTGTCCAGCTCAGCAATGGCGTCATCAAAGGCGGTCTTGGCCAGGTGGCATGCCTGTTCTGGGGCGTTCTGGATCTCATAGTAGAAGACAGAGTAGTTGAGAGCCAAGCCCAGGCGGATGGGGTGCGTGGGCTGCATGTGCTCCTTGCTGATCTCGTGGGCCTCACTGTAAGACTTCTCCGAGGACTCCACGACGGTGGATCGCTTCTCACCTGTGGCCACTTCAGCCAGGTAACGGTAGTAGTCACCCTTCATTTTCAGGTAGAACACTTTGCTCTCTTGTTGCGTCTCGTTGCAGTTCTTGATCAGAAAGTTGTCGAGGAGGTTGAGCACATCCTGGCAGACGGCCTCCAGTTCCTTTTCGATCTTTTCCCGGTATACACGCACCATCTCGATCTTTTTCTCGTTACCGTCGGCCGACGTCTTCTGCTCAATGCTTGAGATGACACGCCAGGAGGAACGCCTCGCCCCCACCACATTTTTGTAGGCTACAGAGAGCAGGTTCCTCTCCTCATTGGATAGTGCTTCATTCAACTCTGTCACCTGAGAAAAAAGAAATATACCAGCATGAATCAGCGTTATTCTTTCAAGAAAAAGGGTTTAAGCTCCAACATTTACATTTTCAGCCACACATGAAAATTCTATGTCAAACACATTTTTCTAAACCAGTACTTTAGTTAAATTTGTCATATTGAACTGACGCTAAAACAATAAAGACAGTGAACATTAATGAATTGACGTTGACAAAAACCAACAAAAATAAAATGTGTTGAAGAGTCTGTAAAAGCATCATCACTTATGTTTGTTCAGACCAGGGTTGTAACGATATGAAAATCTTATATCACGGTTGTTGTACTAAAATGCTCATGGTTGTTATTATTGTCGATTGCGGTATTGTGGAATGTGTTCATAACATATTCATACACACACGGAAATCTTTTAACCAAGTTTTATTTAAAAAATAACTAATACATTGACACCATATACTTTGTCAGAAGAAATATTGAACATTGATCTGGATTCTTAAGAGCCATATTTTAGTTGAAATGTTTATTTTTTTCTATTTTAATTTGCAATAGTTTTTTTTAATTTTGTATTAATGCAAATTAAGTGTTAGCTTTGCTTCACTTACGATTTATGAGTTCACTTTCTGTTGTAGACAGCTTCCATCCATCCATTCATCCATTTTCTACCGCTTGTCCCTCTCAGGGTTGCGGGGGTGGCTGGAGCCTAGCCCAGCTTCATCTTTGTTAATAAAGTTGTATAAAAAAAAAAAAAAAACACTCCATCAGGGTTTTCCCGAGATTGCCAAGATACCTGTGGCGGTGGTTCAGGGCATGGTTACCATGGCCTCATCGTATAATTTGCTATATGATTTCATTTTCATTTTGTGACTTGAATATTAACCAAGTAGTAGTGATATTGTTATTATAAGCGCTAAAGCAGACAAACCATTTATAGTGGCACCATGATCACTTATATCTATCTGTGTGGTGTAAATATTTTATGCTCAGTGATGTTGTTAAGTTTTCAATGCAGTGAATCCCCGGGAAACACAGGTAATGATTTGAGTGGGTCCCTGATCATTTCAAATGGTTCCTGATTAAAAAAAATTAAAATAAAACATTTGATCATATTCTTCTGTTTCTTAAATTGAAGTGTTACACTCTTTTGATGATGTTATAGTAAGATATGGTTATCATTTATACAGGGTTTTTCCTGCGTTCAAAATTGTGTGCTGGCCGCCTCCACCTAATTTTGTGCCGCCCCCAACCAGAGCGATTGATATCGTTCAACACAGCGTAAAGCTCCGGCTGTGTTGATTGAGCGATGGATGTCCCTCTGTGGCAGCTACGTGTTTTAACTGCAGTTGCAGCGTTGCACCACTATAGAGGCGCTATATCGACAGCAGTGCACCGGAAAGACCTAAAGCAACTATCGAAGAAGAAACGGATCGAATCGTGTTGTTTCCCGCTACTTAATAATAATCCATCCATTTTATACCGCTTGTCCCTTTTGGTGTCGCGGGGAGTGCTGGAGCCTATCTCAGCTGCATTCGAATAATAATAATGGATTAAATTGATATAGCGCTTTTCTAGACACTCAAAGCGCTTCACAGAGAAGTGGGAACCCATCTTACCACCATGAGTGGTGGTAAGCTACATGCTGCCCTGGGGTAGACTGACGGAAGCCTGGCTGCCAGTTTGTTGCTTAATGTCAAAGCATTTCTCTAAAAAAACAATTTAAGTACAAGTACAGTAGGTACTTGATGTTTATATATGTAATGCTCAGAAGGGTATTCTAGTAAAATATGCGTGTGTAAATATGCAATGTGTAAATATCTAAATATTACCTTGAAACAACTTTTTGTCAGGCAATATTACAAACCCCGTTTCCATGAGTTGGGAAATTGTGTTGGATGTAAATATAAACGGAATACAATGATTTACAAATCCTTTTCAACCCATATTCAATTGAATGCACTACAAAGACAAGATATTTGATGTTCAAACTTATAAACTTTCTTTTTTTTTGCAAATAATAATTAACTTAGAATTTCATGGCTGCAACATGTGCCAAAGTAGTTGGGAAAGGATGTTCACCACTGTGTTACATGGCCTTTCCTTTTAACAACACTCAGTAAACGTTTGGGAACTGAGGAGACACATTTTTTAAGCTTCTCAGGTGGAATTCTTTCCCATTCTTGCTTGATGTACAGCTTAAGTTGTTCAACAGTCCGGGGGTCTCCGTTGTGGTATTTTAGGCTTCATAATGCGCCACACATTTTCAATGGGAGACGGGTCTGGACTACAGGCCAGTCTAGTACCCGCACTCTTTTACTATGAAGCTACGTTGATGTAACACGTGGCTTGGCATTGTCTTACTGAAATAAGCAGGGGCGTCCATAGTAACGTTGCTTGGATGGCAACATATGTTGCTCCAAAACCTGTATGTACCTTTCAGCATTAATGGCGCCTTCACAGATGTGTAAGTTACCCATGTCTTGGGCACTAATACACCCCCATACCATCACAGATGCTGGCTTTTGAACTTTGCGCCTATAACAATCCGGATGGTTCTTTTCCTCTTTGGTCCGGAGGACACGACGTCCACAGTTTCCAAAAACAATTTGAAATGTGGACTCGTCAGACCACAGAACACTTTTCCACTTTGTATCAGTCCATCTTAGATGAGCTCAGGCACAGCGAAGCCGACAGTGTTTCTTGGTGTTGTTGATAAACGGTTTTCACCTTGCATAGGAGAGTTTTAACTTGCACTTACAGATGTAGCGACCAACTGTAGTTACTGACAGTGGGTTTCTGAAGTGTTCCTGAGCCCATGTGGTGATATCCTTTACACACCGATGTCGCTTGTTGATGCAGTACAGCCTGAGGGATCGAAGGTCACGGGCTTAGCTGCTTACGTGCAGTGATTTCTCCAGATTCTCTGAACCCTTTGATGATATTACGGACCGTAGATGGTGAAATCTCTAAATTCCTTGCAATAGCTGGTTGAGAAAGGTTTTTCTTAAAGTGTTCAACAGTTTGCTCATGCTTTTGTTGACAAAGTGGTGACCCTCGCCCCATCCTTGTTTGTGAATGACTGAGCATTTCATGGAATCTAGTTTTATACCCAATCATGGCACCCACCTGTTCCCAATTTGCCTGTTCACCTGTGGGATGTTCCAAATAAGTGTTTGATGAGCATTCCTCAACTTTATCAGTATTTATTGCCACCTTTCCCAACTTCTTTGTCACGTGTTGCTGGCATGAAATTCTAAAGTGAATGATTATTTGCAAAAAAAAAATGTTTATCAGTTTGAACATCAAATATGTTGTCTTTGTAGCATATTCAACTGAATGTGGGTTTAAAATGATTTGCAAATCAGTGTATTCCGTTTATATTTACATCTAACACAATTTCCCAACTCATATGGAAACGGGGTATGTACATTTAATGAACATTTTACATAAATTAATACATCCAAAAACTTTATAAATATTTATTATGTGCACGAAGAAATAACAGTTACAATTGCATGTATCTTCCAAACAAGAAAGAGGTTTTATCACATCAACATCGGACTAACAAGTCCTTTAAATCTCATTAATACCACAAAAAAGGCAAACTGTCATTTTTCAGACACGATAACGGCTTAAATAATGTCAAACACGTAGCGTTACAATAACCACGAAGATAAAGTGTTTGTCTTACACCTAGTAATCCGCTGTGGACAGACGAGGCCAAGCAATGCAGGTTTAGCAAGCGTCTGAGCGTAGCAAAATGGTAACCGCATTTTGAAGTATTTTTCATAAGCATTTTATTTTATTTTATTTAAATTCCAGTTTCACACCCTATGCGCATGGACAATAATAATATATTGCGTACACAAGATTAACTAAGTGAATCTGTAAGGCTTGAGTTATTATACTGTGCATCCGGAAAGTATTCACAACGCTTCACTTTTTCCACATTTTGTTATGTTACAGCCTTATTCCAAAATGGAATAAAATGTGTTCTCATGAATACAATGTGATTTTTGCAATTTTATTTAAAATAAAGGTCTAAAAAAAACATGTATTCACAGCCTTATTAGCTCAGTACTTTGTTGATGCACCTCTGACAGCAATTACAGCCTCAAGTCTTTTTGAATACGATGCTACAAGTTTGGGACGCCTATGTTTGGCCAGTTTCACCCACTCCTCTTTGCCGCATAATAATAATGCTAAATAGTTAAAATGTTTACATGAATTGTCATTATCTCGTGAATTACAACTGTAGTAGCATCCGGTGTTCTGACATTGTGCACTGGCCGTAAAAATAGCCAGTTAAAAAGGTTCCGTTTGTCAATGGTCACACTATACCTTCAATCAAAACTATTAGAGGGGAACTTTAAGGGGACATTAAGCCCTCTAAATAAACACTCGATTCTGAATTAGTTGATCAATAAAAGATACCCAGAAGTCTTTTTTAAGATTGTATCTCTTTTAAAACATGCTGTAAAAAGCATATCCTCAGAAAATATGCCTTATATAGCCACAGACTGTAGGATACATTTTTTAATCAGGATACAATTTTTTTTAAATAGTTTAAAGGTTTTATGGGATAATAAATGAACATCATACTAGAAATGCAAATGATGCATGTGTTTGGAAAAGGATAATTGAATTATACATTTTAGAAAATGACATGTCCTGGAATGATATTTGGAAAAATGCCAATAAGCCTTTTACTGTAGATCCATTAAAAATAATCTGAGTTATTTTCACATCATGAATAGATTGTATTTTACACCTTCACAGTTGTTTAAAATGAGTACATTTGATAGCAAGTTACGTATAAAGTGTCAGGCAGCTAAAGGAACTATAATTAATTTACTTTGGGAATGTCAGAGAATAAGTAGTGGTCTGTTGTGACAATTGCCTTGTTTGTCCATCCTAGGCCACCGTAGGTCAAATGAGGTGCCTGGGTCACAAGACTTGCTAATGTTAGCCAAGTTAGCTCATGTGAGGTGAACTGGAGACAAATTAAATAAAGAAGAGTTGTGCATACAACAAGCTCAGCTTCCTCATTAACCTGACATGGTGTCAGAGTTAAGGACTACGCGACTACAGTGACCAAATAATGGCAACGTTTGGGCGCCTAGAGCCGTTTGATTTTGCCGTCCAGCAATGTCCGCTATGGAGGCAGCACTTTTCTCACTTTCGAACCTTAAAAGACCTCTTGTATCTAGTTTTAAAGCCAGAGCCCAAAAATTAAGTACACAGACCAACGTAACAATTTATTGATGACTGCAACGTTATTACGTTCATTTTCATTTATTGTTTGATTTATCAACGTATTGGCCAAGTCCTACAATTGAATTACATTTTTTAATGCCTCTGGACATTGCATTTAATGCTTTTTAATTCCATTTAAGGGCTTAATTTTCGCAAAATGCATTTAATAACTTTTAATGTTTTTTAATGCCCCACAGAAACCCAGTAATACTTGATAATGATACTTAAGATACTAAGAAATGCAGTTTATTTGACGTAATTGAGGTGATTACTATTAGGTTAGGGGAGCGGCTCCACACCGTGTATGAAGATACCTAAATAGCTGTTAGCTTGTCAGCCGGGGGACTAAAATTAAATAAGCCAGAGATGATCAGCATTGAAAGACATTAATCGGCAATAGCATTCACCTACTTTTTGAAGAAAATCGTGCGATAGTGCCCATCCATCCATTTTCTACCGCTTGTCCCTTTTGGGGCCGCGGGGCGTGCTGGAGCCTATCTCAGCTGCATTCGGGCGGATAATATTTGATTATTGTTTTTAATATTGTTTTTAATACTGTTTTTTAATATTGTTGTGCAGCACTTAGGAAACATTTTTTGTTTAAATGTGCTGTATAAATAAAGTGGATTGGATTGGATTGATTGGAAGGCGGGGTACACCCTGGACAAGTCGCCACCTCATCGCAGGGCCAACGCAGACAGACAGACAACATTCACACTCACATTCACACACTATGGCCAAATTAGTGTTGCCAATCAACCTATCGCCAGGTGCATGTTTTTGGAGGTGGGAGGAAGCCGGAGTACCCGGAGGGAACCCACGCAGTCACGGGGAGAACATGCAAACTCCACACAGAAAGATCCCAAGCCCGGGATTGAACTCAGGACTACTCAGGACCTTCGTATTGTGAGGCACATGCACTAACCCCTGTACCACCGTGCTGCCCCGTGCGATAGTGATCGGTGGCCAATTGATCGGCTCATCCTTACTAAGTGGTAATTCAGCAAAAACACAAATCCATGCTTCACTGGTGGGCCTGTGTGGCATTTTATGGACTAAGGCTCAATCCGAATTATTGTTTGTGATCATGGGAAAAATTTGCATCAAATCAAAACCACACAAACATAAAAACTACCACCAGCAGATTGTTACAGTATGAATGGACTTCCATCCATCCATCCATCTTCTTCCGCTTATCCGAGGTCGGGTCGCGGGGGCACAGCCTAAGCAGGGAAGCCCAGACTTCCCTCTCCCCAGCCACTTCGTCCAGCTCTTCCCCGGGGGATCCCGAGGCGTTCCCAGGCCAGCCGGGAGACATAGTCTTCCCAACGTGTCCTGGGTCTTCCCCGTGGCCTCCTACCGGTCGGACGTGCCCTAAACACCTCCCTAGGGAAGCGTTCGGGTGGCATCCTGACCAGATGCCCGAACCACCTCATCTGGCTCCTCTCGATGTGGAGGAGCAGCGGCTTTACTTTGAGCTCCCCCCGGATGGCAGAGCTTCTCACCTTATCTCTAAGGGAGAGCCCCGCCACCCGGCGGAGGAAACTCATTTCGGCCGCTTGTACCCGTGATCTTGTCCTTTCGGTCATAACCCAAAGCTCATGACCATAGGTGAGGATGGGAACGTAGATCGACCGGTTAAATTGAGAGCTTTGCCTTCCGGCTCAGCTCCTTCTTCACCACAATGAATGAATGGATTTGTGAAGTTTATTCTTTGCCCACTATTAACTTGTGATGCACCGAAAACTTAGGCCACCGAAAAAAGGCTTTGTTCACTGAAAACAGCGCTGCGTAAACTGGATGTAAACAAGACGCACACGATTGTTTTGAGCCTCGTCAGCATGTTTGCAATGTGAACAGTGGTGGCTTTAAGGAGAGAAAGTCCAACTAGAGCAGGAGCAGTGTGAAGCAAGTGTGACGTTATGCGTCACACTTGTACTGCAGCTCACTTTTCGTCAGGGACATGGAGGGAAACACAAGTAACACCAGAAAAAGATGCTCGGTTTGTTGCTAGTCGTTTTTTTATCAAAAAAAGTCATTAAAATTCTTTAGACACTTGAACATTTCTCAACAAAGTGATTGTAAAATAAGCAGCAACAATTGAAAAAAATGGCAAAACGATATAGAAATATATGTTGATACTACTTGATAATAGATTTGTTTTTAAATGTGTGTTTTAATTTTTTAAGCTTTTTAAAAAAAGATTATATCATCATAGCAAATTATGCTATGGCGTCATGGTGAACGCACTCCCACCACGACCCTATTAACGCCCCCACCACCAGCACAGGTATCTTGGCAATCTAAAGGAACCCTGTGTAACGTATAGACTTTTCTCAAACCTGTATCATGTTACATTACTGATGAGGCAGAAAACAAAGAACGCAGTATTCAGAAGCAATAACCTACGGTAGCTTGAACCACATCGCAGGCTTATGAGCGGTGAAAACATACAATACATAATTTAAAACTTAGCTTAGTTGGCTGTGCTGTTAATTATGTCTGCATTGATAAAACAAATAATATAGTTACAGCTATTTTAGCAAAGTATACTGGAACGTGATCGTTTTAACAAGCAATAAAAAATGCAACAAACAATTAAGAAATGGTGGACTTGAGTGGAGTCACAACAGATAAACAGCTGAACAAAACCACTGGTTATCATGAAAATCAATAATTAAGCATATTACTTACATATGTTTGGCTTCTCTTTGTTTGTTTTATGTCATTGTTTTAGCAAGCACAGTGTAATGTTAGAAATGTTTCCTTCTCCTCGATATCCAAGGGAGGTTCACAAGCTCATTTTATTTAGAGAGCTCTGCGACCCTCCCACTTGGCCCTTCCCCTTTACCTGACGGAGAATTCGCAAACCACTACATTGATGTGAGCGTGCAAAACAAAGGGAAAAGGGCTAAAACAAGGAGGAAGAGATAGTATTTGGATTGAGCCTTAAATTTTGGGGGGGAATTTTGCCTATCGTTCATAATTATTATATAAGACAAGAAGACAGAATCTGTATTTTGTTAATGCATTCTAACTCGTACATAAAAGTCCGCTCATAATGGAGTCAATTGGAGCTCCTCTATTCCGCCCATAAAGCCTTCTAAATAACCATACAAAAACCGCCAGCAATACTCCATTTACGTTTTGTGACTTGAATACAAACCAAGTATTAGTGATAATTTTATTTTAAGCGCTAACACAGACAAATTATCTATAGCGGCGCCGTAAACACAGGGCTAATTAGCTTATGTGGCTATGTTGACATCATCGGCTGGTGAACTGCTTCTTCGCCTTGTTGCTTGTGAAAGTTTATTCTAGAACATAAATAATGTCTCTCACCTTGATAGTAGGATGAGAACATAATCCGCCAAATTGGTCAACTTTGGCATCCAATTTAGACCAGGACATGGCGAGAAAGACACAAAAAGCCTTTTTTTTCTTGGCGAGGATTATGATTATTTCTTCATCTGAATGGGAATATAGGTATAAACAACCTATCAGTCAGGATCTTAGTGACAGCAGACATTGTAGAGTAAGTGATGTTTTAGTATGTTTGTTGGCTCTCATGCAGTGAGTAATAATCAGTGATGTTGTCAAAGGTAAGAGCGATGGTTGTGATGCGTTTTTTAAATTAAATGTCCCACTGCATGCTTAAAATGATCAAAATACATACATATTACATGTTATTATGAATGTGTCTGTTACTACATTACATATATACTTACAGAATGTACAAAACCCAAACCAGTGAAGTAGGCACGTTGTGTAAATCGTAAATAAAAACAGAATACAATGATTTGCAAATCCTTTGAATAATCATCTGAATAGACTGCAAAGACAAGGTATTTAATGTTCGAACTGAAAAACGTGTTTTTTTCTTTCAAATAATCATTAACTTAGAATTTAATGGCAGCAACTTAGAATTGAATGGCAGCAACACATTGCAAACAAAGTTGGCACGGGTATTTTTACCACTGTGTTACATGGCCTTTCCTTTTAACAACACACAGTAAACGTTTGGGAACTGAGGAGACAAATTTTTGAAGCTTTTCAGATGGAATTCTTTCCCATTCTTGCTTGATGTACAGCTTAAGTTGTTCAACAGTCTCCGTTGTCGTATTTTAGGCTTCGTATTGCGCCACACAATTTCAAATGGGAGACAGGTCTGGACTACAGGTAGGCCAGTCTAGTACCCGCACTCTTTTACTATGAAGCCACGCTATTGTTACATGTGGCTTGGCATTGTCTTGCTGAAATAAGCAGGGGCGTCTATGATAGCGTTGCTTGGATGGCAACAAATGTTGCTCCAAAACCTGCATGTAACTTTCAGCAATAATGGTGCCTTCACAGATGTGTAAGTTACCCATGCCTTGGGCACTAATACACCCCTATACCATCACAGATGCTGGCTTTTGAACTTTGTGCCTATAACAATCCGGATGGTTCTTTTCCTCTTTGTTCCGCAACACGACGCCCACAGTTTCCAAAAACCATTTCAAATGTGGACTCGTCAGACCACAGAACACTTTTACACTTTGCATCAGTCCATCTTAGATGAGATCGGGCCCAGCGAAGCCGGTGGCGTTTCTGGGTGTTGTTGATAAATGGCTTTGGCTTTGCATAGTAGAGTTTTAACTTGGACTTACAGATGTAGCGACAAACTGTAGTTAGTGGTTTTCTGAAGTGTTCCTGAGCCCATGTGGTGATATCCTTTACACACTGATGTCGATTTTTGATGCAGTACCGCCTGAGGGATCGAAGGTCACGGGCATTCAATGTTGGTTTTCAGCCTTGCTGCTTACGTGCAGTGATTTCTCCAGATTCTCTGAACCTTTTGATGACATTACGGACCGTAGATGGTGAGATCCCTAAATCCCTTGCAATAGCTGGTTGAGAAATGTTGTTCTTAAACAATTTGATCAGGCATTTGTTCACAAAGTGGTGACCCATCCTTGTTTGTGAATGACTGAGCATTTCATGGAAGCTACTTTTATACCCAATCATGGCACCCACCTGTTACGAATTAGCCTGTTCACCTGTGGGATTTTCCGAATAAGTGTTTGATGAGCATTCCCTTAACTTTCTCAGTCTTTTTTGCCACTTGTGCCAGCTTTTTTGAAACATGTTGCAGGCATCAAATTCCAAACGAGCTAATATTTGCAAAAAATAACAAAGTCTTCCAGTTCGAACATTAAGTATCTTGTCTTTGCAGTCTATTCAATTGAATATAGGTTGAAAAGGATTTGCAATTGATTGTATTCTGTTTTTATTTATGATTTACACAACGTGCCAGTCATAGGCGCCGATCCCGTGGGTGCTTCGGGGCACTGCAAAGCACCCACTCAATCTTTAAAATAATTTTTGAAAAATCGTTCTTGTTGTAGTTAATTCTGTGGTGAGTTTGGTCCATTTTACAAAATAATAAAGCCACAAATCAGATGGGATATTGACTTCGCTGAACGTCTATTTTTTTTTTTTTATACACACACTGAGCACTCACTGTATGTAGATCGGCGCCTATGGTGCCAACCTCACTGGTTTTAGGTTTTGTATATAAAACCTAATGGAGGTGTTTACATTTTTTTTAAGGGCTTTATTGGCAGAAAAGAGTGACTCCCATAGCCTCCACTGTAAGCAGACTTTTACTGGCCTTACTAGTTAGTTACTAGTTAGAGTGCATAAAAAAAGAAAAACATGTTCCTGTCTTACATAATGATTGTGAATGATACGCAAAATTCCCCCAAAAAAGGTGCGTTCTCCTTGGATGCTGCTGCTCTGCAGCATCATTTAGACGCAGTGCCTTCCATCATGGAACAGGCTGCTTAAATAGCTAAACGGACCATTTGCTGCACTAAAGAAAGTTGCTGTCCACAGGCAACCACTTTTAAAAATGCGTATGTAACTCTACGGCATCTGCGCCAACTTTCAGCCCACATTGCTCTGCCTAATGCGTCAAACACGTCTTTTGAGCGCGCGTGCGCACGCGTGTAGTTGCAGAAAAAAGTGCTAACTCACAGTCAATCAATGCTAACTCGTTATCATTGACCACAATCTGGCACCGAAACTCTGTTACTACTCTCCTTGTGGTGTTCGATGAGCGGCCATGTTATAGTAATACATTAGACGCACATTTATTTAATTAATGTTGGTGCTGGAGCTGCACTCGGGCGGAAGGCAATTAAGTCGCCACCTCACCGCATTGCCAACACAGACAGACAACATTCACACACTAGGGCCAATTTAATGTTGCCAATCAGCCTAGAACTCGATGGATGGATGGAGCCGCGTTCACTAGCACCGACACACGCCATAAAAAAGGATCTACGAAGGCACCGCCCAGAAGGACCAAGCGGTCCGCATTCTCACGACTATCACATCTTTTATCTTAAAAATGACTGATTGGAGCCCAAGTTACATTTATTACCTTATATGTTTAAAATGTATGCTATACGATCTAAATTGGAACAGGCTGCATTGGCCTTAACGCCGCTGTAGATGGGATCGACGTCCAACAGTAAGATATGACATCATTGTACGTCACTCACTGGTTTGTCGTCATTAAAAATGACTTTAATCATAACTTTAATACACCAAAATGTATTTGGGTTATTGTGTGAGGGTACAGTCGGGAGAAATACATTTCGTAAACCCACCCAGCTTGTTCATCCTCATAGCGTCACAAATAAATGCACTCGCGTAAGAGGAGCCTATTTATTCACAATAATAAAGAAAATAGATACATTATCGTTTCTAAGACTACTTACCGACTTCATGGCTGCTGCCATGTCATCATATCTCTCAGCCTGCTCCGCCAGCCTGGCCTTCTGCAAATGTTGCTCACGGTCCACCATGTTGGATATGTAATGTTATAATTCTAGAATATTTAAATATACCGAGAGGGACAAGCAGTGGGAAATGGATGGATGGATATTCGAGTATTATCGGAGAGCAACCGTCCTCTTGCCGCACGTCGTGCCTGCTGTGTGCGTGCCGTGTGGAGCCACCCTCCCCTTTCCTGTTTGTCACCAACCAAGTAGGCGTGTCCTGGTGCAGTGACGTAACGACCCTGGCTGTTACCTACGTTAGAGCTCCGGGTGGGCAACACACCCGGCTGCAGAAAAATATTTAGGGAGGGCATTACATTTTTTCAGGGGAACCCTGCCAAAAATGTATTCCCGCCACATGGAGCCCCACACGCTTGTTTAAGGTGCAATGCTGGGGCTTTGTCTGATTTTGTAAATTGGATTTGTGTATGTTTTGTAACTGGATTTGTGTATGTTTTGTAACTGGATATTATTATTTTACTTTGAACTTTTGAAAAGGACCCCAGTAAGACTAGCCTGGCGTTTGTGCATCGGCTAATGGGGATCCTCAATAAACAATAAACAATACTTCATGTCAGACGGACTATTTATATTTATGGTTATTGTAAAGATATGTGTAAATTATTTAAGCCTCTATCGCGTCCAAAAATGAAAGAGTTGGCCATTTCTATGGTATTAATTGTAAAGGACTGTTGTAGATCCGATGTTGAGGTGTTAAAACATGTTTCTTGTTTAAAACCGACATACAATGTTAACTGTTCTTTGTTCTTGCACATAATAAATATCAATCAAGTGTTTGGATGTATTCATTAAATTAATGTATTCTTTGTTGCTAAAAAGGAATTCAAGGTAATATTTTGATAGTGACACATCTCATCTATGCATACATTACTAGAATAACCTTAGGAGATGCACAGATGAAATGTGTCAATATCAACATATTATTTTGAATCACTAAGATGACATTTGGGATTGATTTCAGCTTTTTAAAGGGTACTTCTGCATGTAAACAGTACAGCATGTACTTTATTATCATATATGGGCAGTTTCAAGAGCCCAAGGGTTTAGAGGCCGGACATCAAAATGTGGATGTTTCTTTAGAAAGTGCATATGCAGGTTATATTCCTTTGAGACTGCTGTGGGGAGGCGGGGCCGGCAGACCGATAGCAAGGCGTGCCACACGGGGCCCGCTCCAAGATGGCAGCGAGGAGGCGTGGCCGGCGGACCCGCGTCCAAATGGACTGCAGGTGCGTGGATCGGACAGCTGGGCACAATCAATTAATCCCCTGTCAGTGTTTAAAAGGACGGCAGCTGAGAACGACGGGGCAGAGAGAGGGGGAGAGCGGCAGCGGCAGCGGCAGCGGCAGCGGCAGCGGCAGCGGCAGCGGCAGCGGCAGCGGCAGCGGCAGCGGCAGCGGCAGCGGCAGCGGCAGCGGCAGCGGCAGCGGCAGCGGCAGCGGCAGCGGCAGCGGCAGCGGCAGCGGCAGCGGCAGCGGCAGCGGCAGCGGCAGCGGCAGCGGCAGCGGCAGCGCGGAGGAGCGAGAGAGAAGCCGGAGCCGGGAGGAGGCGGATGCTGAGCGCAAGAGAAAGAGAGCGCGAGGAAGACTGCGACACACGCAGCTGGAAAGCAGGCGGCGGAGCGAGCAGCAGGTGGAGCCGGAGCTGAAAAGCGCCCGGCGAAAGAAGACTGAGTATTATTTGCAAAAATAAAACAAAGTCCCAACCCTGCTCAACCATGTCCTTCCTTAATGGTACTGCGAACCCGGACGACGGTCAGAGTCGTTCACAACTGCGTTTATTATTTACAAAGTAGACACATCAGCTTTCGGACTGCACTGTCAATAAATTCATTATTCTGCTCTCGTTAATTGCTTCCAGCGTGTGCAGCATGAAGAAACAGAAGCTAAGTTTTGTTGATTAATGTTCCTTCTTTTGAATGATTTTCTTCCTCAGTTTTCTTCATTCATATGTCTTCCTTTATTTAGGTGTGTAAGACTGAAAATATAAACATTAGATAATATAACGTCCATTGTGAATTTAAAAAATGTCCATAAAAATGTTCTATTTTAATTTATGTAACATACACAAATAAAATAGAAAGTCTCGTGTTAATACACACAGCAAACATCGCACACATGTGGCGCAACACAAATAAACCTAAGGTGTAGCTTTATCGCCCTCTGCTGGTAAAATTCAGCACTACATGTATTTAACCAGTTTTCATCGACAGAGTTAAACATCCAAAAACAACACAACCACAAATACAAAAGACATCACAAGGTCAGCAATTTCAATACATTCATTCTTTGTTGTCCGGTCGCTGTTTAAAGTCAGATTTTTGTGATTTATTTAGATATTTTTCAGGGTTGATAGTGCCATCTTCTTCTACTCACCCACTGCTGCTTCATTGTGACACATATGCTTTGCTGTTGCCCCCTATGTGGTGGCGGGAGTACTGCATTCATGAGCAAGCCTGTTTTAAATGGCTTCGTCAAGCCTATTCAAAACAGGCTTGATAAAGCCTATATAAACCGCCTATTTAAAAGCTTTGCGGGCCAGTTGTGGCCCGTGGGCTGCCAGTGGTATTGGCCTAGTATAAAGGGTACTTCGACACGTAAACAGGACAGTATTTACTTTATAATCATATATGTAACTCTCTTAAATAAATACATCCAAACATGCACATTTAATGTGCGTGAAAAAAGAGCAGTTATTATTGTATGAAGCTAGACTAAACAAGATAGAGGTTTTAGCACATCAACATCGAATCAGTAGTAGTCCTTTACAATGTCATTAATACCATCGAAATGGCCAACTCTGCCATTTATCAGACATGATAAAGGCTTGAATAATTTGAAACACATCCTTACGATAACTTCAAATATAAGTGTTTGGCTTACTTGTAGTAATCAGTTGTGGACAGACGAAGCCCGAAAAGCGTGACGGCGGGAATCCATTTTTGGCACGGTCCCACATCAGTTTTTGGGGCAAATAATAGATTTGACTTACAGTAGTGTCAATGTCACGATCGATGACTCGCAGAGGTGGGACCAAGTCATTGTTTTGCAAGTCATAAGTAAGTCTCAAGTCTTTGCCCTCAAGTCCAGAGTCAAGTCCAGAGTCAAGACAGGCAAGTCTCGAGTCAAGTCCAAAGTCAAGACTGGAAAGTCTCAAGTCAAGTCCCAAGTCCTGCATTTTGAGTTTCAAGTCCTTTCAAGTCCTTTTAACCACAGACTAATATATTTACACAGATTGTGTATGCTTTTAAAACGCTGTGTTTATTTATTAAAACAAGTGCATTTGAAATTGGAGGGAAAAAAATTGTGCTGACTTTGCACTACATAATAGCACTATTAAAGGCCTACTGAAATTTTTTTTTTTTATTTAAACGGGGAAAGCAGATCCATTCTATGTGTCATACTTGATCATTTCGCGATATTGCCATATTTTTGCTGAAAGGATTTAGTAGAGAACAACGACGATAAAGATCGCAACTTTTGGTATCTGATTAAAAAAAGCCTGGCCCCTACCAGAAGTAGCGTGACGTAGTCAGTTGAAAGGCTCCTCACATTTTCCTATTGTTTTCAATGCAGCTAGAGCGATTCGGACCGAGAAAGCGACGATTACCCCATTAATTTGAGCAAGGATGAAAGATTCGTGGATGAGGGACGTTAGAGTGAATGCAGTGCAAGATCTTTTTTCGCTCTGACCGTAACTTAGGTAAAAGCTGGCTCATTGGATTCCACACTCTCTCCTTTTTCTATTGTGGATCACTAATTTGTATTTTAAACCACCTCGGATACTATATCCTCTTGAAAATGAGAGTCGAGAACGCGAAATGGACATTCACAGTGACTTTTATCTCCACGACAATACATCGACGAAACACGGAGCTAACGTGATAGCATCGTACTTAACTGCATATAGAAACAAAATAAATAAATCCCTGACTGGAAGGATAGACAGAATATCAACAATACTATTAAACCATGTACATGAAAATACACGGTTAATGCTTTCCAGCCTGGCGAAGGTTAACAATGCTGTTGCTAACGACGCCATTGAAGCTAACTTAGCAACCGGACCTCACAGAGCTATGCTAAAAACATTAGCTATCCACCAACGCCAGCCAGCCCTCATCTGCTCATCAACACCCGTGCTCACCTGCGTTCCAGCGATCGACGGTGCGACGAAGGACTTCACCCGATCACAGATGCGTGAATCTAATTTGATTGGATGCTGTACCGACAGCACACACGCTGACAGACACACATGTACGCAATGAAAGATACGGAGCGTTCCTGAATAACTTTTTAATCTTTGGGTTTTGGGGAAAGTAGCAAATCTTGTCAAGTCAAAAGGCTCAAGTCCAAGTGAAGTCACAAGTCATTGATGTTAAAGTCTAAGTTGAGTTGCGACTTCATTTTGTGAAGTCGAGTCTAAAGTCTTCAAATTCATGACTCGAGTCTGACTCGAGTCCAAGTCATGTGACTCGAGTCCACACCTCTGATGACACGCCTGCTGATGGCATCAAAGCAGTTAAAAATGTAATTTGTCCTCTTCACTTTCTCCAAGGTGTACACATATTACGATGTGGGACATGTTGAATCCACACATATTGGTTTTGGAGTTGACTTCCTTATCGCACAAGGAAAAACATACATCTTTCGTACATAATTAACCTCCACCCTCTTGGCTCTCGGTCATAACTAACCCCCACACCTCTTTTAATGTACGCCATTAAAAAGCTGTGATTGGATATATTCCAAACTTGTCCCACAAATCAACAAGACAAAATTAAATATAATTGGATTTTGTTTCGTCTCATATTTATACTTTAACTAACGTCAATTAATTGTGTTATTGTCTTAGTCAACGTGCCTGCAAAAAACCCAGATAAAATAAACACTTTCCAATGGTGGACAATACTGACCTGATTCATCGTACAGTATAAGTCTAGTATTGCAGATCAAAATACTAATATTAGCACTTTATTTTGACAGTATACTTCAAATGTGTTCAGGCTCCTTTAAACGATTTTGTAATTCAGCTTTTTTTTTAAACATGATCAGGATCAGGGCCAGTAACGTGCATTTACTTAAATACATTTTAGTATAAATTGTACTTGCCAGAGTTGACTATATCCCTATAGTTATGTAACTCACATGACTATAGGGATGGTAATTGATAAGATTCTTCCTGTTCCGCTTGTACTTTCAGTTCTGCTTAACAATTTGTTTCTTTAGCTGTTAAAAAGAGAACACAAATGTGGATTACCATCAAATTCGTTTGGTTGATAGGTAACATAACCTGAAAAATCCAACAGTAAGGATCTTAAGAGGCACATACCATTAAAAAAATACTTTTTTTGGAAAAAAAAAAGAGATAAATATTCTTCTGAAGAATTTAACAGAATAAAACATGTGGAAATTACACAAGAATGTAACATTTAGTAACATTTTCAAAACTTTTACAAATCTTTGTCATCTCCCTCCAAAATATATTGGTAATACACAAAAAAATAAAAATATCGTGGTGAGGTTTGTTTAGATTTACAAGGTTAATCTCATATATGACATAGGCTCATAAGACGCAACTCATAGTTTCAAGCGGTCTTTTGATATTTAATGATTATTTCTTACAGTTTATAAAAACCTTCAAATTAAAATCTTAGAAAAGTTTTTTGTTTTTTTTTAAACTGTAAGCCATAATAGTCAAAATTATTTAAAAAAAAAAAAAAAGGCTTGACAAATCTCAAATTAGTTTCACATTTGAAATTGCTGAAATGAATGGACTTTAAGACAATTTTCCAAGGTCCTGATTTATTAAAGGTTTGCGGGTACTAAAACACGTGCAGACTTTCTAGCACATGCAAAGCTGATCTACTAAACATGTGCAAAGTGAATTGCTGTCACGATCGGCTAGCATCGGCAACGCAGAGCAGAAAAATAGATAAGAATAATTACAAAAAGATCACTCAAAAAAGGAGTGAGGAAAAAATAACTAAGTATGCACACTTAAAGTGTGAGGAACAGAAATAGCACACATATAAGGTGTGGAAAAGTAACACTTCATTACAACCGCAACGCCAGGACTGAGCCACAGAGAACAAGAAGTGTGAGTGGGGCAAAATCAGAAGAGAGGTACACAACTGGAAGGGTGAACCATCAAGAACCTAATGGCGCTAAGGGAATGGACTGAAGAGCTTAAGTAGTCAGGAGGAAATGGGTATCTGGTGTGCGCGCAGGTGTCTATGCCCTTCGACCCAAAAACCAGGCGCTGCAACAAAAAGAAAATAGGTGACCGCAGAGCTGCCAAATTATGACAATTGCGTCTGTTAGCACAGTAAGGCGTGCAATCCATTTTATGTCTTTGTCATCATTAGAATGCAAAATATAAATATAATTATTTTGCAGGCACAATGTGGTTTATCAACACTCATCACCGTTTTGCAAGCACTATTTACTGTGTTTTATAGCATGCGTCAGAAGGATGTGCAAACTGACAGTTCCACACACGGCTGCAGGATCACTGCTCGGCGTACTTGCCAACCTTGAGACCTCCAAATTCGGAAGATGGGGGTGGGGGGGTGGGCGGGGGTTGGTGGTAGCGGGGGCGTATATTGTAGCCCGGAAGAATTAGGGCTGCAAGGGATTATGGGTATTTGTTCTGTTGTGTTTATGTTGTGTTACGGTGCGGATGTTCTCCCGAAATGTGTTTGTCATTCTTGTTTGGTGTGGGTTCACAGTGTGGCGCATATTTGTAACAGTGTTAAAGTTGTTTATACGGCTACCCTCAGTGTGACCTGTATGGCTGTTGATCAAGTATGTCTTGCAGTCACTTACGTGTGTCTGTACAAGCATCATACAACGTGTGACTGGACCGGCACGCTATTTGTATGGAGAAAAAGCGGACGCGACTACAGGTTGTAGAGGACGCTAAAGGCAGTGCCATCACGGCACGCCCTCAATATTGTTGTCCGGGTAAAAATCGGGAGAAATTCGGGAGAATGGTTGCCCCGGGAGATTTTCGGGAGGGGCACTGAAATTCGGGAGTCTCCCGGAAAAATCGGGAGGGTTGGCAAGTATGCTGCTCTGGCTGCACAGACAGATGATTGACAGACGAGAATCCTCCGTCCTATGTGTGTTTGTCAACATTTTGGACGGTCAGAAATAAAAACTATTAGACATATTGTCTATTTAACAGTTTTCTTTTAGAATTGTATAGGCATTATGGGGCTGATTAAAATGAATTCCACGATGGAGTTTTGTGCACATACACTGCCTGCCTAATATTGTGGTAGGTGTAGCTTTTAGAATTACCTTTGTTGGGTTACTCCATTTTGATTATTCCATTTTACTAATATGTGCACCCCTTTCACAGTGTGTTTGAGCTTTAAAGCTATGGTTGTAGCCCTGAAGTGCACTGTGTGATTGGTTACCAGTAGTAGCGGTTTCAGGTATGGGGAACATCCATCCATCCATTGTCTACCGCTTGTCCCTTTCGGGTTCGAACATGTCATTTGAATTTTATACATGGTTGCTGCATTCAAGTCCATCTGGCTCATTCAAACTTTTACTACCCCTATAGCTTCCAGTTACCCGGTCAGTCTCTCCAGTCTCCAGTATTAGCTGGCAGGCCTGGTTTTAAAAGGTATTGAACTTTATTTTGATAATGTTTATTTTCAGATTATGTTTTAGTGTACATTATTAATGTATTTGTTGAATTGTATTGCTTTTTACTAATGTCATGATACACAGGGAGGAGTGCAAGATATAGCGCACTATTTATCACTGTTTTTCACACCGTAAACGTGTGCCAATGTAAAGAAAAGTTTTATTTATTTATTCGGGCCACGTGCAATGGTGTGAGGGTTAATGGCGCACAGGCTTAGCCTAAGTCAGATTGATTGCATACTTGATTTATGGTTTGTTTTATTGGAATTAATTATACCCTTACCTATTGTTTGATTATTTGGTTTTACACTATTAGTGTGTGTGCTGTGGACTTGCAGTGGATTGCATGCCTCCTATTGGCCTTATGCCTACTGACTAGGCCGGGGGTCAGCAACCCGTGGCTCTAGAGTAACATGCGGCTCTTTAGCGCCGCCCTAGTAGCTTTCTGGACCTCTTTCAGAGATGTGTGAAAATGGAAAAAGATGAAGAGAAAAATATATGTTATGTTTTAATATATTTTCTGTAGAAGAACAAACATGACACAAACATTCCTAATTGTTAGAAATCCCACTGTTTATGTTATACATGCTTCACTGGTATTTGACAAGCACCATTTTGTCCTACTAATTTCAGCGATCCCTGAACTCATCGTAGTTTGTTTACATGTACAACTTTCTCTGATGCTGCCACATAAATACGTGTTTTATGACAATCCTTTGTCTCATTTTGTCCACCAAACGTTTTATGCTGTGCGTGAATGCACAAAGGTGAGCTTTGTTGATGTTATTGATTTGCTGGAGTGCTTATCAAGCTAATCGATGCTAACACGCTATTTCGGCTAGCTGTATGTACATATTGCATCATTATACCTTGTTTGTAGGTATATTTGAGGTAATTTAATGTATTTTACTTATGTCCTCTGTGTATTTAATTTATATGTGCATGTCTCATAGTTGTTTGTGTGCCATGTTGTTCCAGACCACAGCAAATGTTACCCAGCTCGAAAAGATTGTAATAAATCCATTAGGAAAAGACAACCTGCCGTTTCCTTTAACTTGGACACACACATCTATACCTTTGGCCATTCTGAGCCAGTACTTAGTTATCTCATCCTGTGAGAAGCCTCCATTTTACTAATGATTTCCAATGTTGCAAAAATGTGAAGAATTAAAATCAAAAGACAACATTTCTGTCAATGAAGATTTGCGTCAGCCTTTGATAGTAGGCTAATATAGCTTGTATTGTTGCCTTCATTATAACACTTATATAAAGCTTCAAATTTTTTGCGGCTCCAAACATATTTTTATTTTTATTTTTTTGGTCCGATATGGCTCTTTCAACATTTTGGGTTGCCGACCCCTGGACTAGGCCCTACCATCAGTAACCCTTTCCAGCCTAGCCCCCTGGGTATCCCTGTCCCGACGAGCCATTGCCCGTTGTCCTACACTGCAGCCCATCAAGCTTTATGTGGTAAATCCTCTACACCAGACTCCTCCTGTGGTAACTTTTACTACTGTATTGAATTAATAAAATTGTTCTTTAGATTTGTAATGATATCAGCCTCTGTCACCCTGGTCATTCTGGACAGTTTACGTGGGGATATTGCCCGGGCCCAGATATTAGTAATTTGCTATAGGATTTCCTCATTCTTTCAATTGAGGGTGGCATTGTCTTCTTGGACATAGTGTACTTCGTTAAGGCCACATGAGATTTCCACCTCTATTTATTATATATTGCTAGCTTGTGTGCTATTGAATATTGAAAATCAATGTTTGGGGAATTTGCAAAAAGCTACAATTATTTATTTAATTTTTGTTTATTTTATTTTATTTATTTATTTTTCTTTTGTTTTTTTTAAATTATTTTAAACAACATTAAAAAAAGACACAAGATACACTTACCATTAGTGCATCAACCCAAGAAAACCCTCCCTCCCCCATTCACACTCATCCACACTCATTTACACAAAAGGGGCTGTCTCTTTCTGTTCTTAAAAAAAAAAAAACATCTGGTTCCTACAATATAGAATAATACAGTCTGCAAGGGATACAGTCTTTAGAGCACACATGATTGTGTGTGGTGCTGGTCCACTAACATTTTCACTAATTACTATTTTTTATGCAATTGTTTTTAAATTGCTTTACTTTCAAACAAAACAAACAAAGGACCTTAACTTCACCAGACCGGGTTGTCAATGAAATCAGATTGTTCAAAAGGGTTCTTAAAACCAGGTCCAGTTCAGATTACGTCCAGATCGGGCTCAGCAACACACAACTTCACCCATGTACACCAAAAACCAGGGAACACAACAGGTTGCATACAATCCACAAACAAAAATACATTTTCAAATTAAGCACCCATGTACAGTCCAGATCACATCCAAATCGAACTCAGCAACACATACCTTCATTTATGTACACTTAAAATAGGGAATACAACAACAGATTGCATATCATATACAAACAAAATTACATTTTCAAAATAAGCCTTTGAGGACTTCCCATCTTTTTTTATGTTTTTTGGCATCATTATCGTTTTCAACCATATAATTTTCTAAAGTTAAAAAATACTGAATAAATGTTTTAAAGAAAGAAATACTAAGTGAATATCTGTTTTTTGCCTTAAAAATAAACCTTTTACCGAGTACTATAATTAAATTGACTAAATCATGATTGTCAATGAACTCTCCTAAAATAACAGAAACCACATCAAGCTTCATAAACAAACCAATCTTTAAACACATTTTTTCAACTTCCACCCAAAATGAAGACACAATATGACAATACCAAAACAAATGTAGGGTGGATTCAGGCTCCTGACAACAAAATCGGCAATCATCTGACTCTGTCATATTCCATATTTTTAACATTTTTCCAGTGTGTAGGAAGTTATAAATAATTTTAATTTGAAAATAACGATTTTGCACATCGATAGTGGTTTTGTAGATTAATTTGAATATTGCATCCCACGGCAACGGGCAGTCAAAAAAGTCCTCCCATTTTCCATATGTGTTGTATGGGGCAGCCTTCAAAGATTTCTTTATTAAATAAAACTTATATATTTTTCCATTTATTTTAGTTCCTTTTTGCCAACTAGAATTTCTTATTAAGGGTTTACAAACTAATAATTTAGTAGTTCCATAATTAATTTGTTTCCATCTTTTCCCAATGACTCCAGTTAGTTGATTAAATGAAAAGCTTGAACAAGCATCACCATACATATTTGTAAATTCATCATATTTCATAATTTTTCCATTCTCATTGATAATGTCATTGACAAAAATGATTCCTCTTTCAAACATATTTTTCCAAAAGAAAGGCTTTCCATCTATTACAATATTAGAGTTCATCCATATTATTTGCTGCAAAATATCATCTCTTTTTTCTGGTACATAAAATTGAAAACACCACCATGACTGGATTGTTTCCTTTATGAACCCTGCCATGTTTCCCAGCAGACTCTCTACATAAGGAAAATGGGAGGGGATCACTTGTAAAAAAGGATACAATTTCTTTTGATACAATACATGTTTTTTGTCCAACAGGACACTTGTGTACCACTCAGTGTTTAAATACATCTTTGGAACAATTGATGCTTTTAAAGACAGACACATAGCTTCAAGGTTGAGAAGTTTCAGGCCCCCATATTCATATTCATTGTACAAAACCTTTCTTTTAATCCTTTCTGGTTTGCCGTCCCAGATAAAATCGAAGACCCTCCGCTCATAAATCTTAAAAAAGTTTTGTGATGGAGCTGGTAATGACAAAAACAAATAAATAAATTGAGGAATAATTAACGAGTTGACAATAGATATTTTACCATACAAGGTTAAGGATATCCCTTTCCATAACTGCATAATTTTATCCAGCTTTCTTAGTCGATTATCATAATTTACTGAGCCTAGATCTTCCAGGTTCTCTGGGACAACAACACCAAGTATGTTAACTGGTCCATCGGTCCACAAAACAGGCACTTTGCATTCCATTCGAAAGGACGTTCCCTTTAGATTTCCGATCCTTAATATTTTACATTTATCATAATTTAGCTTAAGCCCAGATTGCTGTGAAAATATGTCCAAAAGATCAAGAAGGCTTTGCAGACAATGAGGCTTGGGGCTTATAAAGAAGCTTGTATCGTCTGCATACATTGTTATTTTACTTTCAATATTATTATTACTGAGCCCTTCAATATTTTTATTCAATCTAACTTTAATCGCCAATATTTCCATAGCAATAATAAATAAGTATGGAGACAAAGGGCACCCTTGTTTTAGACCTCTTAATAGAGGTATTGTCCCAGAGATGTATCCATTATTGATAATTCTACAATTAGTTTTATTATATAGCGTCTTGATCCAGTGTATTAAGGAGTTGCCAAAATTGAAAAAAACTAAGCTTTTACAAATAAAATCCAAGCTAATTTTGTCAAAAGCCTTCTCCAGGTCGGCTACAAAAATTAATCCTCTTTTATTTTCCATATTATAATTTTCTATAATTTCTAATAACTGTCTAATATTGTTTCCTATGTTTCTTCCTTGTAGGAAGTCTGATTGATCTTGGTGAATAATATTTGACAAAACAGACTTAAGTCGTGTAGCCAAACATTTTGCCAGGATCTTAGCATCATAACACTGAAGTGTTATTGGTCTCCAATTTTTTAGATGAACTGGGTCTTTATAGTGACCATTTATTTCCTGTTTCAATAATAAGGAAATAAGACCTTCTGTTTGAGTGTTGGACAAAAAACCTGTTTTATATGAGTAATTAAAACTAGAAAGTAATGGTTTCTTAAGATCTTCATAAAATACTTGATAAACCTCAATAGGTATTCCATCTAATCCTGGGGTTTTCCCTGGATAAAAAGATTTAACAGCTTCCACAAGTTCTTCCTCTCTAATGAGGCCTTCACATGAATGGCTTTCTTCCGAATTCAATTTTCTTTCATAATTTTCTGGAAAAAAAATTGTAGTTTCAGGAGGGATTACTGGATTAGAAAAAATGTTTTTAAAGTAATTTTCCATTTCTTTCAACAATGTGGTGTGTGTATCCAATACCTTTCCATTTGTTTTAATACGCTTGGAAATGTTCTTTTTAGAACGATTTTTTGTTTGGATATTTAAAAAGAATTTTGAACACTTCTCACCTTTTTTCATCCAGATTGCTCTGTTGCAGTCATAACTTTTCAATAATTGTTTTTCAACTAAATCTGCTAACTCCTCTTGTTTGGCTTGTTGCTCACTAGTTAGATTATCATTACTGTCAATGTTTTTTTGTAAATCCTCAATTTCTTTCTTTAATTCCTGTTCTGCCGCTTTAAGTTTTTTTTTTCTCCATGAAGAGTATGCAATGGCATATCCCCTAAAACAACATTTGAAGGCTTCCCAGACTAATTGGGGATTTGAAGATCCTACATTATTGAAAAAAAAGTCAGTAATAAATTGCTTTGTTATTTCAATAAATTCATCATCCTGTAGATGCATTTGATTAAACTTCCAATATCCGGGCCCACGTGTATTATCTTTAATTGCAATATTTATTTCTATACAATTATGATCAGAATGCAATTTATCATCGATTGATATTGCAGTCACTTTGTTTAGCAATGAAAATGATATAAAAAAATAGTCAATACGACTTGCCTGGTTTTGTCTTCTCCATGTATACCGTACTAACCTAGGGTTTTTGAATCTCCAGATATCAATTAAATCAAATGCATCCATAACATTTTGAATCTTTTGTAAAGATTGAGGATGATAATCCATTGAAAAATTCCCTTTTCGGTCCAGAACTTTATCCAAAGCAACGTTAAAGTCCCCCACAATAATAATTTCCCCTTGTTGTTCTTGCAACATGTCACTTATTTCTTCAAAAAAGGAAGTTTCATCAACATTTGGCCCATACAGATTCAAAACACACATCTTTTGACCTTGAATAATCATATTTAATATTAGCCAACGTCCTTGTGAGTCTTTTTCCATAGAGTTAAATTGAAAATTAAAGTTGTTTTTTTTATCAAAATCATAACACCTTTTGAATTTCTGTAACCATGTGAAAAGAAAATTGGACCATCCCATTCTTTTCTCCATTTTTCTTCATCTAAATGTGTTGAATGCGTTTCTTGAAGACAAAAAAGATCTTGTTTTTTTTCATTCAGCCACATAAATATAAGTTTTCTTTTTCTGTTGTCTGCAAGACCATTGCAATTATAACTAAGTATTCCAACTTCATTATCGTTCCTATAAATCATATAATCTGAGTAAATTCATTGTATATTTTATTGATTCTCTTAATACTATAAGTTTCATAGACATGAAAATCTTGTAACTAAAAACTGCAGCATCACTTGCTATTTCCAAGGAAACCAATATCCCCTCTAATAAACCCACAGACATACCATTCACACCACAGCACGCAAGACAAACAAACATATAACCCCCAAAAATATATTATTCGCTGACCGTTTGCCAACATCTAACTACATTGTCCAGTCCCAGAATAAAATAAAAAGCTCCACAAACAAAATGTCAAAACATATCCGTCAAGTCGTTACCATGGTGATGTCGCGATGACGCAATCACTACGCGACATTGTTATTGTTCCTCACATGCTTCTGTACAGCTCACCGTTAACGTACAGTTTATCCACAACTAGACGAGCTTGATGTCCTTTTTGCCTAAAGGACTTCATAATTGGAATCAACTTACGTCGTTTCTCCACCACCTCGATTGGATATTGGCTGGTCATGAAGAATTTAGTACCTTTCAGTCTTCTGGAGAGAGCAAGCATTTCGTCTTTGCATTTGGAGTTAGTAAACTTTATAAGCATAGGTCTCGGTTTAGCATCCTCCTTGCGTCTGCCAATCCTGTGTGCTCGCTCCATCTGGATCCTCTTAACTAGGACTAGGCCCTACCATCAGTAACCCTTTCCAGCCTATCTCCCTGGGTATCCCTGTCCCGACGAGCCATTGCCCGTTGTCCTACACTGCAGCCCATCAAGCTTTATGTGATAAATCCTCTACACCAGACTCCTCCTGTGGTAACTTTTACTACTGTGTTGAATTAATAAAATTGTTCTTTAGATTTGTAATGATATCAGCCTCTGTCACCCTGGTCATTCTAGACAGTTTACGTGGGGATATTGCCCGGGCCCAGATATTAGTAATTTGCTATAGGATTTCCTCATTCTTTCAATTGAGGGTGGTGTTGTCTTCTTGGACATAGTGTACTTCGTTTAGGCCACATGAGATTTCCACCTCTATTTATTATATATTGCTAGCTTGTGTGCTATTGAATATTGAAAATCAATGTTTGGGGAATTTGCAAAAAGCTACAATTATGCACAAAGCAAACTCATACCCTCTATTCAAGAATGTCAACAATTATTTTCAACAAAATAGAAATATAACCTTAGGGAAAAATGGAATTTAAAACATTTGCATGCACGTACAACACTTACGGTCAGACCTTTAGCATATCAGTATGTGTAATTAAATTATGGAATGGATTAAGTCAATAAGTGAAACAATGTACTAATATGATCCACCTCAAGAAACTGTTCAAACTACAAGTGTTTGCAAAGTACAAGGAATAATAGTAATAGTAAATGTATTGAACTACAAGAAATACGATGTTATTTATCTAATCATCAATTACTTTCCTGTGTATGAAGAAAACAGTTGTATTTACATTGAGTTTACATGTAAGTAAACATGTGTAGTAATTGATATCAAGTGGAAAACGAGTAGAATTAAATAAGCGTTTCTTTTTCCTACTCATTTTTAGACATGTTGTAAAGAAAATGTAAAAATGTGATGCATCATTTTTAAACTGTATATATTTGTCAAATAAACCAATTTGAGTCTGAATCTGAATTGTATGCTTAGTTGTTGAGTGGCTCCGAGCTTGTATTAACAAGCTATATGTAGCCTAGCATGTTTACCTTTTGTAAATGACTTCACTAAAATACAAGAAAAGACCAACCCTGTGTGTTTATTGGAGGACATTTAGATGTTTTTACTCAAGTAAACACGTGCAGGAGTGCTTGTATTGGACATTACAGCACACATTTTACATGCATGCACATATCCGATACTTGTTTTTTGCTGATATCGGGAAACCCCTACTGATATAGTCCTAAAAAATGCAAATTGCTTCTTTAAACGCTGTATAAGCTCATCTTTAAGTGGGAAAAGATTCACATAGCGTGTAAGGTAGTCCATAAACACAGGCACTTACCCTGAGATGCAACAGATTAGGAAATGTTGATTAGGTGGCAGATATATATTTGCCAGGCCATTTTCAAGAAGAATATTTAAAGAGAAACTAGATCTTGTGTGATGAGGTCGGCCGACCCGGGAAGCTAGCTAAGCTGTCCCAGCGGTAAAATGGTTTTCCCCAATTGACCGCCACTTCTACTCGAATCACTACGAGCAGTACCACTGGCTTAAAAGGTGTCGGATAGGTGCTAAACATTTTGAGTTCAAGTATATTTTTTCACGTTTATTACATTTTTTACAATTATTACAATTTTTACAGTACCACGTAAGATATGTTTTAATTGTTGATGCGGGTTTATTAATTTTTTTAAATTGCACCGAAAAATAGCCCGTTTTGCCCTTTATTGACTAATTCAGATGATTCAATGCTCAGTAGTGCGCACGTGTGTTTCTTTATAGTTTTTTCTAGCCGTAATCGTGTGGTGACATAAATTATGGTATTTTGAGAAGTATTTATTGAAGTCGGACTAAGTAGGACATCACTGAAGGCCTAGGTGGGAAACACACAGCCCGCCACTGTAAAGTACATTTATATCATGTGGTGCATATACCCTGTACCAGGGACGTGCACACATAGGGCCCAATGGGTGCTTGAGCCCCTGCCCTTTTTTGCCTCGTCTTAAAAAGTGCCCTCTGCCTGTGTGTGTGTTGTTTGTTTTTTTTCTTTAAAACTAAATTAATAAATTCCTGTCAGGGATGTAAAAAAAAAACAAAAAAACTCCACGTTTTCTTGTAATACGGGGTTGTTTGAGCCTGCCGCTTCGGCCAGAGAGAGAAGAGAGAGAGAGAGAGAGGGCGAGTGAGTGAGTAAGTGAGGAGAGAGAGCCAACTGCGCCCCTGAGACGTGACGGTGGAGCAACATGAACCTGTGAGTTATGGTCTAGTCGCCGTCCACTTATTCAGCATCTAATATGGGTAATATTTCAGAAATACGCTGTATTATTCCAGTGTTTTTCAACCACTGTGCCGTGGCACACTAGTGAACCGTGAGATACAGTCTGGTGTGCCGTGGGAGATTATCTAATTTCACCTATTTGGGTTAAAAATATTTTTTGCAAACCAGTAATTATTGTCTGCAAATTATGTGTTGTTGTTGAGTGTCTGTGTTGTCTAGAACTCAGCAGAGTAACCGTGTAATACTCTTCCATATCAGTAGGTGGCAGCCGGTAGCTAATTGCTTTGTAAATGTCGGAAACAGCGGGAGGCATTGTGCAGGTAAAAAGGTGTCTCATGCTTAAACCATACTTGCCAACCCTCCCGTTTTTAGCGGGAGACTCCCGGTATTCAGCGCCTCTCCCGATAACCTCCCGGCAGAAATTTTCTCCCGACAAACTCCCGGTATTCAGCCAGAGCTGGAGGCCCTCCAGCTCAATGCGGACCTGAGTGGGGACAGCCTGTTCTCACGTCCGCTTTCCCACAATATAAACAGCTTGCCTGCCCAATGACGTCATAACATCTACGGCTTTTAGAGAGTAGAGTGCACAACTGCGCAGACAACAAGGAGACGAAGCAGAAGAACGAGGAAGTTACAGACATGGCGACGCCGTCGACGAGCAAGATGAAGAAATACGCTTGCAAGTTCCAAAACGAATGGAAACAATAATTTCAGTTCATCCAGGACAGTTCAAAGGGGAAGGCGTATGTTGCCTGTACATTTTGTAGAACAGACTTCTCCATTGAACACGGTGGCCGAAATGATATACTCATTCATGAACGGAGAAGTTAAACAGGACAATGCTGCCATCCACTGGATAGCCTCCAGAACACTGAAATTCAAGTATTTATTTTATTTATATGTATAATAAAATATATATATATATATATATATTTATATATAGCTAGAATTCACTGAAAGTCAAGTATTTCATACATATATATATATATATATATATATACATATATATATATATATATATATATATATATATATATATATATATATATATATATATATATATATATATATATATATATATACATACATTTATATATAGCTAGAATTCACTGAAAGTCAAGTATTTCATATATATATATATATATATATATATATATATATATATATATATATATATATATATATATATATATACATATATATATATATATATATATATATATATATATATATATATATATATATATATACATATATATATATATATGTCTTAATTAGATTATCCAAAAAAAAAATAGTGCTCGATACCGTGGTAGAGCGTAATATGTATGTGTGGGAAAAAATCACAAGACTATTTCATCTCTACAGGCCTGTTTCATGAGGGTTTCCTCAATCATCAGGAGATGATTGAGGAAACCCTCATGAAACTGCTTATTTGCTATTACTTTTACCATCATATTTGTACATGTAGTATTTGCTGATGTTGCTCTGTTGTTGTTGTTGTTGTTGTGTTTGCTGTTGTTTTTTTTGTCTCTCTGTCTAATCCCCCTCTTGTCCCCACAATTCCCCCCTCTGTCTTCCTTTTTTGTCTCTTTCTATCCCGTCCTGCTCCGGCCCGGCTGCACCAAATGATAATATAAATACATTTAATAAAGTCAAATACAAATAAGGCAACAAGAGAAGTATCCTACACTTCTCTTTTGTAAAGTAAATCTGAACAGCCGATATGGGCATCTACATCTACTATATGATTTGCCTGAGAAGATGGGCAGGACATTATAAAAAAAAAAAAAAAAAGATTTGGTGAATTTTAGCTGTAAATATACTCTCCTCTTAACCACGACCCCCCCCCCCCCCCCCCCCACCTCCCGATATCGGAGGTCTCAAGGTTGGCAAGTATGGCTTAAACCAAAAATAAACAACATTTTTGCCCTTAAGAAAAGGCATTGAAGCTTAGGTAAGGCAATGCAGAACAAAACTAAAACTGAACTGGCTACAAAGTAAACAAAAACAGAATGCTGGACGACAGCAAAGACTTACTGTGGAGCAAAGACGGCGTCCACAATGTACATCCAAACATGACATGACAATCAACAATGTTCCCACAAAGCAGGATAATAACAACTGAAATATTCTTGATTGCTAAAACAAAGTAGATGCGGGAAATATCACTCAAAGAAAGACATGAAACTGCTGCAGGAGAATACCAAAAAAAAGACAAAAAGCCACCAAAATAGGAGCGCAAGACAAGAACTAAAACACTACACACAGGAAAACAGCAAAAAACTCCAAATAAGTCACGGCGTGATGTGACAGGTCGTGACAGTACACCTACTTTGAGACAAGAGCTATATTAATGCGTGGTTGGTTATGGTTTAAAGTCATATCCAACAATTGCGATAACGACTTTTTACTGTCAACCGAGTTTATGATTTCTGCTGGTGGTGTGCCTCAGGATTTTTTCAATGCAAAAAATGTGCCTTGGCTCAAAGAAGGTTGAAAAACACTGTATTATTCTATTATTCAATGCGTCAGCTTCTGTTTTTGCCGGACGTCGGAGCATGGCGCATCAATTGAGCACAGCACATCAATTCCGCACAGAGCAGAGCGGATCGTGCGGGACAGGAAGTAGTGTACAAAATAAAACACCGGGTTAATTTTCAAAATAAAATGCACTGTGTTTACGGCGGATCACATTTCTCTCACAGTAGAGGTTTAGATATAAAGTTTATTGTGACTTTGCTATTACTGTGTGGGTTAACAAAATAATAATAATAGCATTCTGGGGATCTAAGATGTAGGTTATCTGTTCGGAATATTACCATCTGTATTTAAACTTGATTCATGTTGATTATGCCTGCAGCACAATGCCAAAAAAAGAAAGGATACAGAAAAGGAAGGAGAAGGAGCGCCAGGAAGCAGCTAAGGGTAGCAGACCTCTTAATGCATGGCTAAAATTGATGATTTCACAGCGTTTCATGGAAGCCCTGAATTTACATTGAGGAGCATATTTGGGTATGGGTGGCCTCCATCCTACAGCCCTCTACTGGCCCCTGGTCCATATTTTTGGCCCTGTATTGCATTTCAGTTGTTTAGTCTGAGCATTAAGTGAGAAAGACCATAAGATACAACTTGATGGTGTTTTCATCAAGTTAAGGGAAGAAGGACAGATTTTCACATTGAAGTTTTTTCCATTTGGGTATTTATTTTTGTATTTTTTTTCAAAGTTCATGTTGCACTGTTCAATGTTCAATATTAAAGTGCTTATCTTTAACAATAAATAGCCTGATAATAAACCAGTGTTTTGTTGCTTTTCATGTCTTCCAAGCCTATGATAAAGTGAATTAACTCATTATGACAATAATTTGTTGACACAAAAGAAATGGCAATCACTTTTACCTACAAAGGACACACAGCTAAGTAGTTAGCTTCCTATTAGCAAATTTAATTTTACATTCATTTCCATATTGTGTAAAGGACCAAAAAAAAAATGTCTGCCCTTTTCTGACTTTGAGCCCCTGCCCCTCTATAATCATGTGCACGTCCCTGCCCTGTACATCACTAGCAATATCACCTGTGTTTCCTCTTCATTCACTGTGTTTAAAGGTTTCAAAAAGGGTGCATATTTTCCGAAAAGTTGTTTATATCAAGACAAGGCAAGCGCGAAAATAGCTTTTTATGGATATGGCCATCTTGATTTCCAACTTCGTAAATTGAACTGTCACAACTCGGCTGTGACGTCATTCCAGCTCTGACTTCCAACTTCCGAGGTAACTTGAACACAGCAGAATCAAGGCCACAGTCAATAATGTCAGGGTTAATACGACTGCATACACTTTTTGCCTGTCAGTGATGGCTACACACTACAGCTTGGTCCTGATAGTGAAAATATTAACACATACAAATAAGAAACTATTCTAAGAATAAATAATAAAACATGAGTAAAAAATTGCATGAGGTTAAGAAATAAGTTTACAGTAAATGTATAATAAATGGATAGAATAGAATAACACCAATAAGAAATAACACAAGTAGTACGGTAGTAACGGTAGGTAAATGTATGCTAAAAATAGTAAAAAAAGTACAAATGACTTCAATAAAATTGATAAATATGAAGTAAAAGCCAAATCAGAAAGGTGGTTCTTAAGTTTGCTCTAAAACATGAACGTTCTCTGCAGCCCTGAGATAGATAGATTATAGCCATAATAATGGATAGATGCCAACCTCTGTTTGTGTACTAAATAATTAGGAGACAAGTCTTGGGCGATCAGGACACATGGAATTGTAAAATTGCTGTGGTTATGGTAATAGTTTATTTGCACACAGTTACAATATCATATATCACATATTTACAGTTTCATATTACAACATATCCAAAAAGGAGTAGGAAGAAGCAGATCTTATTTGTTACTACCCCTTTTCCATTTCTGAAGAATTTCTTTACACATTTGTTTGTTCACTTTCTGTATTCAGTTTGTGACTCAAACAATCAAATGAATATGTATTTAAATAGCTCCAAATCAGCAATTCCTTTACTTTTCAAAGTAGAAAGCATAGTCATACCTACCTGTAGAAGCTTTGTATGGTTTGACCACTTAAGGAAGCAAACTGAATTAACGTTGGTGTCTGCTGGCTCCAGTCAGCCCCTAAGTCCTTAATCAGCTATAAAATGGCATTGCTGAGACAATATGTCAAATATTTTAACATTTGACTGTCCAAATATGTTGACATGCACACGGATAGAGGATTCTCTTTACTTCGTCTGTCATTTCAGAGTGGTATCCTCCTTTCTCACATCCATTTGTGCGTAACTATGTCAGTTTGCACATACATTCCAAACGTGCTAAATATAGACGCAAAACAGCAGCCGCAAAACTGTTTTAGCCTTGGAATGCGGTCACTATTTTTCCCGATTTAAACATGTTTGCACATGTTTTAATACACAAACCTTTAGTAAATCCAACCCCAAGAGTTTTGTGGCTGCATGCTGTGTCTGGACAAAAAATAAATCCTCCAATCAGGCTCATAACTCACAATAGATTTGTATATTTTTTTGTTAGTGTCTCCATTTTGGGCAAAAGTTTGAACCGTTTAATAAATGTCTTCCTACACAATCTTTTGGAAACACATAACAGATATATATATATATGTATGTATATATATATATATATATATATATATATATATATATATGTATATATATATATATATATATATATATATATATATATATATATATATATATATATATATATATATATATATATATATATATATATACAAATAAATATATATATATATATATATATATATATATATATATATATATATATATATATATATATATATATATATATATATATATATATATATATATATATATGCAAATCATATGTTATTATCGGTTATCGGTTTTGAAGGTCAGGATCAGATCAGTTATCTTTATCAGTTACAATTTCCATTATTGTGCATCCCTAATTATTTATTTAATCAATTCCATAATTTAATTGCTCTTAGTAATAGACTAAAGGTTTAAAGTTTTGTACATGCATTCAATTGTTTTAAGTATTATGATAATAATAATGCATTTTATTTATAACGCACTTTTGCGTACCTTACCAGGAGGTAATATAATCGTTGCCTTTGGTTTGACATTTAGTTAATTTGCTCAGGGTACCTGCGAGGTATTATTTCCTCAATAATTATTTATTCTGATTCTAAATCTAATCGTAATTTTGAAAAAATTATTAAAAAAAAAAAACGTTTTTAGGTCCTCCCTTTGCTTGCTTTCCGCAAGTGTACGTTATGCTATACATCAGCTGCCAAGAGGAGCTTTTGTAACCTGTATCCTGTTTTAAAAGGTTTGTTATTTTATACCAAATAAAATACTGCGAGGAAGGGATTTAATCGAGAATCATGATGTGTCCTGATTTGATTCATTACTCCAAGGACCATAAACAAATCACATCCCTAATAATTAGCGATCAGTCTCGATTGTCAAAATAATTGGTAAATATACTAAATATATTAGCGATGAGCAATGACTTCATTTTATTTCATAACCTTTTCAGAAGCTCTGACAGCTCTGACAAAGGCTGAAGTGCCAGCCGAAACTGTAAGAAACATCTCTTACACAAAAAACCCGTTGTCTAAACATAATGCTTACACACATTATTTATATTCAGTGTCAACATCAATCACCGAAGTAGAACAATCCTGCATCTAAATGGCTACAGTGGCATTGCAATGGTTTAGAGGCAGTCCTTTTATAAGTTTAGAAATATTTTGTCGTTATTGTTATTATTATATTACAACATATCTGCTTTGTCAAGGTAGATAGGCACAGTATCTACAGTATGAAATCCAACACATGGTATCCAAGTCACTGTCTTATAAGCTCTCTGCTCTCTTCTATTAAATAGTGTAAATGTTTATATTCCAAAAAATGTACACATATTAATGTTAGACATTTACCCCGAATGTATGCCAAACTAAAAAAATAAGTATATAATTACATTTGAATTTGTAGTCATCATGCACAACAAACAAATCACAACCTCTCTCACCATGGCTCTGAACTGGTGGCTAAAAGAGTCAGGGTGGGGCTGAGGGCTTTATATAGGTGAACATACAAACCCTGTTTCCTTATGAGTTTGGAAATTGTGTTAGATGTAAATATAAACGGAATACAATGATTTGCAAATCATTTTCAACCCATATTCAGTTGAATGCACTACAAAGACAACATTTTTGATGTTCAAACTCATAAACTTTTTTTTTTTTTGCAAATAATAATTAACTTAGAATTTCATGGCTGCAACACGTGCCAAAGTAGTTGGGAAAGGACATGTTCACCACTATGTTACATGGCCTTTCCTTTTAACAACACTCAGTAAACTCTTTTACTATGAAGCCACGTTGATGTAGCATGTGGCTTGGCATTGTCTTGCTGAAATAAGCAGAGGCGTCCATGGTAACGTTGCTTGGATGGCAACATATGTTGCTCCAAAACCTGTATGTACCTTTCAGCATTAATGGCACCTTCACAGATGTGTAAGTTACCCATGTCTTGGGCACTAATACACCCCCATACCATCACAGATGCTGGCTTTTCAACTTTGCGCATATAACAATCCGGATGGTTCTTTTCCTCTTTGGTCCGGAGGACACGACGTCCACAGTTTCCAAAAACAATTTGAAATGTGGACTCGTCAGACCACAGAACACTTTTCCACTTTGCATCAGTCCATCTTAGATGAGCTCAGGCCCAGCGAAGCCGACGGCGTTTCTGGGTGTTGTTGATCAACGGTTTTCGTCTTGCATAGGAGAGTTTTAACTTGCACTAACAGATGTAGCGACCATCTGTAGTTACCGACAGTGGGTTTCTGAAGTGTTCCTGCGCCCAGGTGGTGATATCCTTTACACACTGATGTCGCTTGTTGATGCAGTACAGCCCGAGGGATCAAAGGTCACGGGCTTAGCTGCTTACGTGCAGTGATTTCTCCAGATTCTCTGAACCCTTTGATGATATTACGGACCGTAGATGGTGAAATCCCTAAATTCCTTGCAATAGCTGGTTGAGAAAGTTTTTTCTTAAACTGATCAACAATTTGCTCACGCATTTGTTGACAAAGTGGTGACCCTCGCCCCATCCTTGTTTGTGAATGACTGAGCATTTCATGGAATCTACTTTTATATCCATTCATGGCACCCACCTGTTCCCAATTTGCCTGTTCACCTGTGGGATGTTCCAAATAAGTGTTTGATGAGCATTCCTCAACTTTATCAGTATTTATTGCCACCTTTCCCAACTTCTTTGTCACGTGTTGCTGGTATCAAATTCTAAAGTTAATGATTATTTGCAAAAAAATTTTTTTTTATCAGTTTGAACATCAAATATGTTGTCTTTGTAGCATATTCAACTGAATATGGGTTGAAAATGATTTGCAAATCATTGTATTCCGTTTATGTTTACATCTAACACAATTTCCCAACTAATATGGAAACTGTCATGATCCTGGGTCCGGATCATGTTTGTTTTGTGTTTTCTGGTAGTTTTGGACTCCTTTTGTTATTGCCTGTGCACTTATTATTTTCACCTGCCCTGCACGCGCACCTGTTACTCATCAGAGACTCTATTTAGTTCTGCCTTTTCCGGTCACTCGGTGTGGAGTCATTGTTTTTGCGTCACACCTGTCCCAAGTAAGTTTTGTAAGTTCCATGTCATAGCGTCTGTTTAAGTGATTATAGCCTCTCGTGTTTTAGGCACGCCTGCCTTTCTTTTTGTTGTGTTGCCTGTACTGTTGGTAGTTTGGATTACTTATGTTAATAAACCAAAGCCTACCTTCACGCTGTCGTCCGGAGCCGTCTTGTTGCGTTGAGAGAACGAACCGCAGCAAACTGCACCCTCTTTGTGACAGAATGACTCCACCATGGCAATGTTCTCTCGCACCTGGCCACACGGAGATTGAGACGCGCTGGCGAAAGCGGAAGCCAGCCAGAAAGGCTTCGTTTCGCCATCAGGGCGCGTCATTCCCCCAAACTCCTCCTCCGGACAGCAATACTCCATGGGCAACCCAGTCTTCCTCGCCGCCATAGTTTGGTAATCCCATCCCACATTTTGCTAAACAATTCACCGATTGGGCTGTCAGTCAGCTGGAGACCCGCACGGATGACGTCATCCCGCCCACTGTGGATGACGTCAGAGACGAAGATTTTTTTTCAAATTCTTCTGACTCTTTCTGTCAGCAACCTCCTAAAGACTTTAATTCCAAAATTAAACATTATCAGGACATTCTTTTGAAATTTAGATGTCAGCCACAGTCTCCTTCTGAGTGCCAAGCTCCGCCCCCTAGGACTCTAGCCCCGCCCACGTCAGTGACTTTTTCCTCTCATCCTCCCAAAAGACCTCAGGTGGGGGATGGGAAAAGACATTTTGGACAATTTAGAGTGGAGGACTTCGCCCCCCGCCTGACCTCCCGCCACCCACTCTTAAAGACTGTTCCGGAGCGCGTCTGGTATCCGCCCCTTGAGGGGGGGGGGCTGGGGCCGGGAGCTGTGCTGGTGGGGCTGCTCGGCTGCGCCCAGCCAGGCAGCAACCTCCATCCCGGCCGCCACCACCAGTCTTTCGGCCTGCCAAGCCGCAACCTCCAGCCCGTCCTCCACCACCAGTCCGTCGGCATGCCAAGCCGCAACCCCCAGCCAGACCACCTCTGCTATGCTCATGGCTAACCTCAGCCCGGGTGGGCCTGCAGACACCACCAGCATCACCGGTGGGCCTGCAGACGCCACCAGCATCTCCGGTGGGCCTGCAGGCGCCACCAGCATCTCCGGTGGGCTTGCAGGCGCCACCATCATCTCCGGTGGGCTTGCAGGCGCCACCATCTCCAGTTCCTGTACCTGCTTCTCGCCTGGCACTTGTACTTGCTCCTCGGCTGGCACCTGTACCTGCTCCTCCGCTGGCACCCGTACCTGCACCCCGGCTGGCACCCGTGCCTGCACCCCGGCAGGCACCCGTACCTGCACCCCGGCAGGCACCCGTACCTGCACCCCGGCTGGCACCCGTACCTGCACCTCGCCAGACGCCTGTACCTGCACCTCGCCAGACGCCTGCACCTGCACCTCGCCAGACGCCTGCACCTCGCCAGACGCCTGCACCTGCACCTCGCCAGACGCCTGCACCTGCTCCCCGGCAGACGCCTGCACCTGCTCCCCGGCAGACGCCTGCACCTGCTCCCCGGCAGACGCCTGCACCTGCACCCCGGCAGACGCCTGCACCTGCACCCCGGCAGACGCCTGCACCTCGCCAAGCGCCAGTACCTGCTCCTCGCCAGGCACCTGTACAGGCGTCCAAGCCTGCCATGAAGGCGTCGACGCGCCCACCTCCCTGTCGACCACGGATGTGGCCGCTCCCTGGTCGTCCGCCTCGCCGTCGGCCACGGATGTGGCCGCTCCCTGGTCGCCCGCCTCGTCTGCTGCAGCGGCGCTCCACTCGCCGCCGCCACTTGACTTTGCCTCGGTGGATTCAGGGACACTTGGCCTGGCGACCCACCTCCAAGTCCTCCCTTCGCCCGCCCGTGACTTTTGACCCTGCTTGTTTCTCTTTTTTTTATGGACATCTGGTATCTGTCCTTGAGGAGGGGGTTCTGTCATGATCCTGGGTCCGGATCATGTTTGTTTTGTGTTTTCTGGTAGTTTTGTACTCCTTTTGTTATTGCCTGTGCACTTATGAGTTTGTTTCATCACCATGGTTACTTATTATTTTCACCTGCCCTGCACGCACACCTGTTACTCATCAGAGACTCTATTTAGTTCTGCCTTTTCCGGTCACTCGGTGTGGAGTCATTGTTTTTGCGTCACACCTGTCCCAAGTAAGTTTTGTAAGTTCCATGTCATAGCGTCTGTTTAAGTGATTATAGCCTCACGTGTTTTAGGCACGCCTGCCTTTCTTTTTGTTGTGTTGCCTGTACTGTTGGTAGTTTGGATTACTTATGTTAATAAACCAAAGCCTACCTTCACGCTGTCGTCCGGAGCCGTCTTGTTGCGTTGAGAGAACGAACCGCAGCAAACTGCACCCTCTTTGTGACAGAAACGGGGTTTGTACCTGCCCTCACTGATTAGGCCCACTTTGGGCCAAACCATGGTTCTCAAAAACTGGGTGTTAGAGAAGGACACTGGACATTTAAAAGTTATGAGCCTGTAGTTAACGCATGCGACCTTGAAATTGATTTAGAATATATATTTACTATATATACTAAACTAATATTACCTCAATTTATTACTATTGCAGATTTTGGTGCTTGGTTTCCTATTGTTGTTGACCTTTGACACTTTGGGGTTGAAATAAATGTTTGTAAACTGTTTAGAACTGTGTGCCTTGCCATCTTGGTTTGAAAGTCCAAAGGTACCTTCACCCGAGGCGGGGTGTGAAACTAATAAAGAATACAAGGAAAAACTATACATGTTAAAATTTTAAAAAAGTAACAATTCGAAAAGCTTTGGAGTGTTTTGTCAAGTGTACCCGTGACTCATGTCGTCTTATATCTGGGCTGCTGCGGTGGCATTTTGTTTCTGAGGAAACAATACAGTGTGTCCTAAGTGCTTCTCTAACGTGTCTTCGCATCCATAATTAACTTTCCATCACTTTTTAATCTTTATAACCTCTCAACTCGGGCATACCGTTTTTTAAAATTGTATTTTAACATTGAATTGCCAGCTGCTGCTGCTAGAACACATGGCACATTGAACGTGGAGTTCAAATGAAGGAGTGTGGCCGTGCGTCTCTCCTCCTAGGATAGCTCAGTTTGCTATTTCTGCTTGCTGGCAGGCTTCTTGCGACCAGGTAGGCAAATTATGCAATTGCCTAAGGGGCCCCCCTGATACCAACTAGTCATGTATTCAAATTGAACAGCAACAACAAAGTGTGATTTAATTACCGCAAAATACAATGATGATATCAGAATAATGTCAAAGACCCCGTTCAGCAGCCAACACAGGAATATTGATGTGTAGGACAGGTATGGCAGGGCGAGGTTATGGATAGCCTTGAATAAATGGAGGAGGATCTTGCAGTTGATGCGGCATTTGATTGGAAGCCAGTGGAGTTGCTGAAAAACGGGGGTAATGTGACCGATGACAGGGGTTCTGGTGATTATACGGGCAGCAGCGTTCTGGACTAGTTGGGGTTTATGGAGGAGTTTATGGGAGAAACCCAAGAGTAGGGAGTTGCAATAATCCAGATGGGAAGGGACAAGAGGGTGAACCAGGTTTGCAGCACTATTGGGAGTGAAAGGCTGAGGCAGTTGATATTACACAGGTGGAAATAGACGGATCGGCTGGTGGTGTTGTTGGTATGAAATGAAAGAGTGTTGTCGAGGACGACACCCAGACTGTTAACCTGGGAGGAAGGGGAGACCAGGGAGTTGGTTATGGTGTTGGTTAAACTGGGGTGCATGTAGAGTGTAGACTTAGAATCAATGAGGACTACCTCTGTTTTATTGCTGTTCATTTTAAGAAAATTACTATTGCAACACATCAGACATTTTCTAGCATCCAACACCAAACAACTCTTCCGTCAACTACGACCAACATCGCTCGCCTGCGACTGGGAGCTAACAGGCCAAATATTAGAGTATGTGAACATTGCTCCAAAGTAAAGTTTTTTTGTTCATGTATGTGCATACAAAAACAGTTTGTTTCTACAGCAGGGATGCCCAAGGTGAGGCACAGGGGCCATCTGTGGCCCGTGACTCGTTTACTTTGGTGCTAGGCACATTAAAAAAAAAAAAAACACACCAGCAAAATTGGGAAAATAGCAAGAAGCACAATGGGAAAAAGCCAAAATATTGACATCAGCCAATAATAACACAAAGCTTTGTCCATCCATCCATCCATCTTCCTCCGCTTATCCAAGGTCGGGTCGCAGGGGTAGCAGCCTAAGCAGGGAAACCCAGACTTAACTCTCCCCAGCCACTTCGTCCAGCTCTTCCCGGGGGATCCCGAGGCGTTCCCAGGCCAGCCGGGAGATACAGTCTTCCCAACGTGTCCTGGGTCTTCCCCGTGGCTTCCTACCGGTTGGACGTGCCCTAAACACCTCCCTAGGGAGGCGTTCTGGTGGCATCCCGACCAGATGCCCGAACCACCTCATCTGGCTCCTCTCGATGTGGAGGAGAAGCGGCTTTACTTTGAGGTCCCCCTGGATGGCAGAGCTTCTAACCCTATCTCTAAGGGAGAGCCCCGCCACCCGGCGGAGGAAACTAATTTGGGCCGCTTGTACCCTTGATCTTGTCCTTTCGGTCATAACCCAAAGCTCATGACCATAGGTGAGGATGGGAATGTAGATCGACGGGTAAATTGAGAGCTTTGCCTTCCGGCTCAGCTCCTTTTCACCACAACGGATCGATACAGCGTCCGCATTACTGAAGACGCCACACCGATCCACCTGTCGATCTCACAATCCACTCTTCCCTCACTCGTGAACAAGACTCCGAGGTACTTGAACTCCCCCACTTGGGGCAGGGTCTCCTCCCCAACCTGGAGATGGCACTCCACCCTTTTCCTGGCGAGAACCATGGACTCGCACTTGGAGGTGCTGATTCTCATCCCAGTTGCTTCACACTCGGCTGCGTTCCGATCCAGTGAGAGCTGAAGATCCTGGCCAGATGAAGCCATCAGGATCAAATTATCTGCAAAAAGCAGAGACCTAATCCTGCAGCCACCAAACCGGATCCCCTCAACGCCTTGACTGCGCCTAGAAATTCTGTCCTTAAAAGTTATGAACAGAATCAGTGACAGAGGGCAGCCTTGGCGGAGTTCAACCCTCACTGGAAATGTGTACGGCATGGTATGATGAATGTGCAGTAAATGATCGAGTGTCTACGTGGTGATGCCCCATATAATACACACAAAAGTCTTACTAGTCGATCACATGCAACACGCCCACTAATGGTACACACAGTTTTACAGGTTGCACAGTAAAAAAGGCCCATGGTGTTGATGCTGAGAAACAATAATTTAGCCATTACTTATAAATTCAACCCGTTCATTTAGCACATAGATGTTCTGGGACTTGCATCATTCCCATCCAACTATGTTCTATCGCTTGTCCCTTTTGGTGCTTGAGCCTATCTCAACTGCACTCGGGCGGTTGGTGGGGTACACCCTGGACAAGTCACCACCTCATCGCAGGGCCAACACAGACAACATTCACACTCACATTCACACACTGGGCCAATTTAGTGTTGCCAATCAACCTATCCCCGGGTGCATGTCTTTGGAGGTGGGAAGAAGCCGGAGTACCCAGAGGGAACCCACGCAGTCACGGAGAGAACATCATTCCCATAGATTGAAAAAGTATTGTGTGAAAGATGCCATGACGTCCTCTAAAAAGCACTTATTCACACAAGCATCCAATCATATTGCTCTATATTGTCGTGCTCATTGCTTTTAAGGGCCATATTTTCATGGATCAATATAAGCTATGATGAACAACGTTGCTGTCTTTGATTTATTTCTTGCATTGGTATTTCAGGATTCACCAGTGTTATCCCAGGTCATTGCAACTCTTAGTTAATTATAAAGTGCTTAATAGGCATATATGTCTAAAATGTAGCTGAAACCTCTCACATACAGTAGATGTTGGTTGTCTTAGCAGTGTAAAGTCTATTGCTTGGTAAAACTCTTCTCTAACAATCCTAACAACAAACATGTGACCCCGACATCTTCCGAATGGTCACAGTTGTGCACATCCCAGGATATATGAGAGCAATGCAACAGAGATGCTTCTGTTCCGGTGCACTTTAGATTGTCCAGCAGAATTTTTCCTGTGCCAGGCCCAAAGTGCGCTTCCCCCCACGCCGTTACAGCCTCGCCACAGCCAAGCAGCTGGCACACCACCTGGGCGTCAGCGATGTCCCAAGCGTCGTCACAAACTGTGCCCCATTCAGAATGGAGATACATCTCTACACGGCCTTCACAGACACGGTTGCTTCCAACCAGTCTCAGTGTTCCTGCAGAAAGGAAAACATGTCTTCCAGAATTCAAACTACATAAGACCTTCAAGAAGCAATTACGGGGGAAATGCTGACTGCTCGTTCTTTATTATGTTGGATAAATGAAGTGTGAACGTATACCGTCGTCAGGTGGTGTGGAGATGGTGGATTCCCCGCCGGGTGTCTCGTCAGTTGCACTAAAGTCACGGGCAAATCCTAATCCACTGAAGGGTAGAAACGCTGGTAAAAGCAGAGGAATCATTTTGAAGAAAATATGTTAAACAAAAAAATTACAAAGATATATGTGTATATATATATATATATAGACTTAGACTTGACAAACTTTATTTATCCACAAGGGAAATTGTTCCACACAGTAGCTCAGTTACAAAAGATGGAAAGGGTATATATGTAAATCTAAATATATATATATATATATATATATATATATATATACATATATTTTAGCGCTTAAAAACGCGAATGCGTCCTGGCTGATTTTTGAGTCTCGGAAACGTAATTACGGGAAGTTACTATTGAGCCACAAGCTTGAAAATAGCAATTCAGAAATGCACAAACCAGGAGGGACATTATGGAAATCTCAGATCCAAAGCCAGGATAAGTAGTTTTCCCAATAAAACAAGACCATTTTGTCTTCAATCGCTGTGAGACGACATCATTGGAGCGAACGCCTGTGTGGAGGGGGGCGTGGCCTGCGGGCCTGCCGCGGAACGGGGTGTGCCAGGACCGGCCTCGAAGACAGTGCCAGGTGGGCCTTGTTATCTAATCACCTGTCGCCTTTATTAGCAGCAGCTGTGATGAGACGAGTAGTTGGAGTTGGAGGGGCTGCTGGGCAGGCGCAGAAAAGACTTGTTGCTGGAAAGCAAAAGTCTCGCACCTTGTGAGAACAAAATAAATTAGTTATAATAAAATAAAATAAAATAAGTTATACCCTGATTTTCTGGCTCTCCTGGTAGTGTGTTGTGGTCTGAAGAACCCACGAGAGGGCAACCTCTACATTTGGCGCCCAACAAGCCAGACCACCCAAGGAAACCCCCTGACGGCTTTGTCGAGCGTTCTCGCGGAGGTGACAGTGGCCAGCTGTCAACAGCTGGAGGCGGTCCGCCAACAAGTAGCCCAGCAGAGCCAAATCCTGCAGGCGCTGGTGGACCGGATCGGAGCGGCACCGCCAACATCAGCGGCCGTCTCCATGCAGCGCATGAGGGAAGAAGAGGACTTCCATGCCTTCATAGACATTTTTGTGGCCACAGCGGAGGCATGCGCGTGGCCGAAAGAGGAGTGGGGAGTGCGACTCTTGCTGCTGTTGGCGGGAGGACACAGCGAGCGAAGCTTAGCCGACCGGCGGCCTCCCGCGTGCACTTCCCGGACCTGAGGAGGGCGGTGCTGGACCGGACCGGTTGCACCGCCGAGGACCACCGGCGCCAGTTCCAGGCGCAGCGGCTGGGGACGGAGGACCGCTCATTCGTGCTTGGACAGCAGCTCCGGGACGTGGCGACACGTTGGCTGCAGCCAAAAGAAGGCGAAGACCAGATGATGGAGCGGCTGATCATGCAGCAGCTCCTGGAGGTGATCCCCGAGCGGACGGCGGCCTGGGTCCACTACCACCGGCCCCGAGACCTGACAGCAGCGGTGAAGCTCGCCGAGGACCACCAGGCGGTGCACCGGGAGGAGTGAAGGGCGACGGCCAGGGAGGAAGCCGAACGCCCAGCACCAACACCGCGCGGACCGAGGGCGCAGGGGGGGGAGGAGGCGGCGCCGCGGGACACACTTGACTCTGTGTCTGCTTTATCCTCACAGAACCCGATGCGCCCAGCACCAGCACCGCGCAGAGCGAGCGTGCAGTGGGAGGAGGCGGCGCCGCCGGTTCCACGGCGCCGCGCAACTGACTCTTTTGTGTGTGCTTCCTCGCAGGTCACGGCTGCTCCGAATACGGTGCTTCCCGCGCAGACGGCCCCTCAAACGCCTGGGCAGGCGCGCTGGAGGCGCGGGCGGCCCGGTCACGTGCGTCAGGGACCTCCACGCGTGGAGGCGAGGCAGGTGATCCGGGTTGCCGGCCCTCCGGCACCCTCCCCCGGCCCAGGTGAGACGTACTGTATGCCGGTAAGGATACAAGGGAGTACACACCGGGCGATGGTGGATTCGGGCTGCGAGCAGTCCATGATCCACCAGAACCTGGTTCGACCCGGGGCTTTGAGGCAGGCAACACGGGTGAAAATTAGATGGGTTCATAGGGATGTGCACGTGTACCCTGTGGTGCCAGTAGAAATTTGGTGTAATAAGAAAAAATATATAGTGTCGATGTTGCTGTAGGTGCGCACCTCATGCACCCCTTAAATATAGGAACGAATTGGGCGGGGTTTCATGATTTAGTGAAACAGTGCGCAGGGGTGCGTTCACGGCTGTTAGGGAAACGGGATATCTGCGCTGTTCTCAGCGGCGACGCGAGGTCAGCCAGCGCTGCCGAGGGGGAACCGGCGGGGGCTTCCTGCAAAGCCCCCCGGGCCCCCAATGGCACCCTGTGGGGGACTTCCCCCTTGAGCAGTCGGCCTGGGACCAAGTGATATCAATTGACGGTCAGCGGGTGCGCCCGGGAATAGAGCGGGTATTCCCGCACTTTGCATTAATTAGGGACAGATTATACCGAGTGAGTCGTGACACTCAGACAGGAGAAGAAATCACCCTGTTGTTGGTGCCGAAATGCCGTTGGGAAATGATTTTCCAGGCGGCGCACTTCAATCCCATGGCTGGCCACATGGGGTATGATAAAACACTCAATCGGGTAATGGTCCGGTTCTATTGGCTGGGCATCCGGGCAGACGTGCGCCGCTGGTGCGCTGCCTGCCCGGACTGCCAGCTAGTCAATCATGCGGCCACCCCCAAGGCGCCCTTGCACCCATTACCACTCATGGAGGTCCCATTTGAAAGGATTGGCATGGACCTCATCGGACCATTTCACCCGAGCACTCGGGTTAGTCTTGGTGGATTACGCAACTCGATATCCCGAGGCAGTGCCGCTGCGGTCCATTTCGGCAACGAGCGTGGCGTGAGCATTGTTTCAGGTCATCTCCCGAGTTGGAATCCTGAAAGAGATTCTGACTGACCAGGGAACGTCCTTTATGTCACGCACGATAAAGGAACTATACGGATTACTGGGAATTAAGGCTATTCAAACCAGCGTCTACCACCCGCAAACCGACAGGTTGGTGGAGCGGCTGAATAAGACGCTGAAAACCATGATCCGTAAGTTTACGCACGAGGACAAACCAAATTGGCATAAATGGCTGGATCCCCTGCTGTTTGCATTGCGGGAGGTACCCCAGGCCTCCACCGAGTTTTCCCCTTTTGAATTGTTGTTCGGCAGGAAGCCGCGCGGGGTTTTGGACATAATTAAAGAAAGCTGGGAGGAAGGTCCAAGCCCCAGCAAAAATGAAATTCAATATGTCATGGACCTGAGAGCAAAACTCTACAAGGTGGGGCACTTGTCACGCGAGAATTTGCTCCGGGCCCAGGAACGTCAGCAGCGCTTGTATAACAGGGGGACGCAGCTAAGGAAATTTTCACCGGGAGAAAAAGTGCTTGTATTACTTCCGACGTCCAGCTCGAAATGACTCACCAAGTGGCAAGGACCCTTTGTGGTCACACGGCGAGTGGGCGATGTGGATTATGAGGAGGCACCCAAATTTACCATCTCAACCTCCTGAAAGCATGGAAGGAGGCGGAGCCTGTTTCCATGGTGACATTGGTCGAGGAAGAGGTGGAGTTTGGGCCGGAGAGCCCGCGCTCCGCCCCGCCCTCCCCCCTCCTCTGTGATAATCAGCTCACGCTAGCGCAGAAAGCAGAGGTTGCCAAGCTGCAGCAGCGCTTTTCTGATGTGTTCTCCCCTCGGCCCGGCCGCACGAACCTCATCTAGCATCACATTGAGACCAGCCCGGGTGTTACGGTGCGGTCTCGGCCCTACAGGCTCCCTGAACACAAACGCGGCCAGACGGCTTCCCGGCCTGCGTCTGGCGGTGGAGGTATGTGGAGGGGGCGTGGCCTGGGGCCTAACGCGGAACGACTTGTGCCAGGGCCGGCCTCGAAGACAGCGACAGGTGCGTAGATGGCCCAGGTGGACCTTGTCCACCTGGGCCATCTACCTGTCGCCTTTATTAGCAGCAGCCGTGATGAGACGAGTAGTTGGAGTTGGAGGTGCTGCTGGGCAGACGCAGAAAAGACTTGTTGCTGGAAAGCAAAAGTCTCGCACCTTGTGAGAACAAAATAAAACAGTGTTATACCCTGAATTCTTGGCTCTCCTGGTAGTGTGTGGTGGTCTGAAGAACCCACTAGAGGGCAACCTCTACAGCCTGCTGATGCGCTTTTCCGCTTTTCAGAGGAGGAGTTTCACGTCCGTGTTTACATCACAGTTGAATGCATTGATAACATAACAGTTACTCTAACTGCTTTAGTAGGATGGAAAAAAAGCTCAGCAAAAAAAGACGGTATACAGAAAATCTGGAGTCACTTTTTGATTAAATACCCTCATCAAAACATATCAAGACAAGGAAATTGGTATTTCAATTTTCTTTTCATAAAATTAAAATTGAAAACCAGAAAACGACTGTTTTTTTTTTATTTCGTTTTTAAAAATACAAAAAAGATAATTGAAGAACAAAGACTTTTTCTTATTTGGTTTTGAAAATAAAAATTAAGATTCCCAGTAAACAAAAACATAAAAACAAAATGCGCAGATTATGAGTTTTTATAATCTGATACAGGAAGTTTTTAGGGCTAAAACGTGAAGAAAACATAGCACAAAGTTCCAAGACTTTTACAAAAATATCTACGCACATGTCAACAGAAACTGAAACTGAAAAACAGACCAAAAGGTATGTGTTTTCATATTCCGACACCGGAACCATAAATTGCGATTTTCAAGACATGAGTTCGGACTGTCCTGTAGAAAAATCTGTATTTTGGTGCACAATTGAATCCCTTTTTGGCTCCACTTTCATATGATATGTGCATATAGATATCTGTAGACGTCAGACCTCGTTGTGCCATGTCAAAAAGGTTCTCTGTCCAGGGCTCCAAATACATTTTGGCCAGGCACACGGGTACCATAGTATCCCCGCTTTTACTTTGAAAATAAAGATTTCCGGTGTCAGATTATGAAAAGTAATCCGTTTTGGTATGTTTTCTGTTTTTGTTTATTGCGGATGCTTATTTTTCTTTTCAAAACCAAAAAAGAAAAACGTTTTGGGTCAGTGTAAGTTTTACTATTTTAATTATTATTTTCATGAATAAAAATTAGAAAAACGACTTTTTTTTTAATGTATTTTGTTTTAAAATACCTAAATATTTTTTAAAAACAAAGCGTTTTTCTTTTTTTTGGTTTTGCAAAGAAAAATGAAGATCCCCTAAACAAAAACGGAAAACAGACCAAAACGGATGTTTTTTCATAGTCTGACACCTGAGGTCTTTATTTTCAAAGTAAAAGCAAGGATACTACAGTACCCGTGTGTTTGGCTAAATGTATTTGGAGCCCTACACAAAAACATATTTTAAATATGGCACAACGAGGTCTGATGTCTGCATATACAGATATTAATATGCACATATACTATGAAAGTGGAGGCAAACATGGATTTGATCTCGCATCAGAGCACAGATTTTCTTACAGGCCATTCCGCGGTCCTGTCTCTATAATCACTACTTCAGGTTCCAGTGTCGAAATATGAAAACACATCAATTTTGTTCTGCTTTTCAGTTTCAGTTTCTGTTAATATATGTGTAGAAATTTCTGTAGAAATCTTGGAACTTTGTGTCATGTCTAAAGTATTTTCTTTGCATGTAAGCCAGCAGTGAGGTGGCGACTTGTCCAGGGTGTACCCTGCCTTCCGCCCGCATGCAGCTGAGAAAGGCTCCAGTGAGGTGGCGACTTGTCCAGGGTGTACCCTGCCTTCCGCCCGCATGCAGCTGAGATAGGCTCCAGTGACCCGCCGCGACCCCGAAAGGGATAAGAGGTAGAAAATGGATGGATGTAAGCCAGCATCACAGACACACAGCACTGTAGTAATTATATAAACTTTTTCAATACAATCAGGATTCCTCAAAGGACGCTCCATTCATAACAACATATGACGGTCACAGACATCATTGAATACAGGGATTTAATTTACACATGATGGTCTTCTGCTCTTCTTGGACATTTATAAAACGCTTGACTCACTGGAAGATGAATTTCTTTTTCTAGCGCTGGAACACACTGGATTTGGTATTAAGTTTCGGGAAATAATTAGAAGACTTTATGATAATATTAATAGTTGTGTCTTACTAGTCTCAGGCACAAGCGTTTCCTAAAAGATGAAAAACAAATTCCAACTGCTATTGAAAAAGAAATAATTATCTAATGTATCAGGACTTCGCTTGGACCTATAAAATGTGAATTGTTTTCTATCCATGAATGTGTGAATAAAAATATGTACAATGTCCCTCTAAAGTCAGGGGTGAAATATTTAAGTTGTAAACTATCAAAAAAACGAATTAACTCTCAGAAAACAAACAAAGAAAATAAAGTTAAAGAATGCCAAACTAAGCTAAATTTATGGCAACAAAAAAGATTTGTCATACTTGGATGTACTTACTTAACCAAAATGGAAAGTTTATCCAGATGTATTTATCTTGCTTAGTTTCATTTGATACCTACTAGAATAATAAAAAACATAAACCAACTCAACTTTAATTTCATTTGGATAAATAAGACACATTATTTTAAAAAGGGTAACATGGTAAAAGAATATAAAGATGGAGGACTAAAAGTTTTCGGTTTTAATTGTTTAAATCAGTGGTTTTCAAAAAATTTCACCAACAACCATACCAGAAATAACTTTGCTCTCCAAGTACCACCATAATAACGAACATTAAAATACAGCAACGTGTTCATTAAAACAAGGCAGAGGTTTTATTTAGCAAGTATACTTAATATTTTTCTGCCACTGTAACATTACACACAGTTTGAACGGTAACACTGCGTTTGAATGTAGGAAAATTAAACACTGTACTTTAATCAAGTGATTCTTCGGCGAACCACTGAGCACTGGTACCACTAGTGGTACATTTACCATAGTTTCAGAATCACTGGTTTTAATGGTAACCTGAAATTGAACTGGTGGAAGTTATGGATTAAAAATGGTGATTCCTTCTGGTACTGCATACCCAAATAATATTTGATAAATTAGAAGGATTAAAGTTCCATGATATGTGCCTTTCAAATGTAAATAAATAAATGATAAATGGGTTATACTTGTATAGCGCTTTTCTACCTTCAAGGTACTCAAAGCGCTTTGACAGTATTTCCACATTCACCCATTCCCACACACATTCACACACTGATGGAGGGAGCTGCCATGCAAGGCGCTACCAGCACCCATCAGGAGCAAGGGTGAAGTGTCTTGCCAAACGGACGTGACTAGGATGGTAGACGGTGGGGATTGAACCCCAGTAACAAGCAACCAGCTACCCTCCGATTGCTGGCATGGCCACTCTACCAACTTCGCCACGCCGTCCCTCATGTAGATGCTTACTGTTAAATGATCAGACTTTCACAAGCAGATGTATCTTATTGGAAGATGAAGTACACACATAACTTGTCCCCTCATCACATTCCGATATGTAAGAACAGATGTATTTGACACACGAATAAATGACTGTATTATGACGGCTGCATGTAGAAAAGTATTTGGTCAATTGTAGATATTATGGATTCACAAAGAAATTTGCTTAATTATGAGCAACGCATTTCACTTTCATCCACCCCTTTCTGTATTGAAACAATCGCACAAAGCATTGTCGAAACAAATCTTATTTTTGTGTAAAAATAGTTTGCCGCACTGCCTTTTATTACTTCCATAACTAATCTTACACAACATTTTATTAATTCACTAACTTTTTCATTAGGTCTTACAGTACATTTTAATCCAGGCAAAAAAAAACAATAGTAATGTTTTTATCAAATTTGATGAAGACACTATTTAAAAAATACAAACATTATATTTCTTTCTTCCATTACCAGCAAAGGTGAAAGAAAGTCACTTTAAAACCACAAACAATATTTATCCATATTTTTGGTTAAGTAAATACACCCAAGTAGTGACATATTTATTTGTTGCCTGCATAAATTTGGCTTTGTTTGGCATTCTTTAATATTTTATTTTCTACATTTGTTTTCTGGGAGTTGTTGTTTTTTTAAAAGGGTACACCTAAATATTTCACCTCAGACTTTACAGTGACATTGCAAATATATGTATTCACACATTCATTGATAGGAAACTATTCACATGTTTAAGGTTTTTCCTTTTTTTTTTTTATTCCTTTTTTTTTTATTATTGAGACAAAGATTATTTATGTACCGTATTTAATATTTGTATGTTTACTATGGTATATTATTTATTTATTTGTTCACTGTTCTGTTACAGAGAACAAGGACATTGGATAAAATTGCTATGGTATGAAAAGGGGTAGGATTAAATAAACTCTGCTCCTTCCTTCTTGTTTTCGGATGTGCTGTAATGAAACAACTGGAATTGTGTGATGCATTACATTGTATCGTATGCATGTTCGAAATAAACTGAAACTGAAACTGAAGGTCTAGGCAAAGTCCTGATACATTAAAGAATTCTTGAATTTGGAATTTGTTCTGCTAGAGTTATTCTAACTGCTAACTAGGTATTATTACCATGCCAGCAGATTCAAAAATGGTCATAACAGACATCCTTGAGGAATTCCCATCTTGATTAGGAAACCAGACTTTTGCCTGAGACTAGTAAGACACAACTACTAATGTTATCATAAAGTCCTCTAATTATCCCCCAAAACCTAAAAACCAAGTCCAGTGTGTTCCAGCACTAGAAAAAGAAAGTCACGTTCCAGTGAGTTAAGCGTTTTATAAAAGTCCAAGAAGAGCAGAAGACCATTATGTGTCATTAAATCCCGGTATTCAATAATGTCCATGACATGTTTTTATGATTGGAGTATGGAATATGAGGAATCCTGATTGTTTAAAGAGGGCATATAATAACTACAATACCGTGTGTCTGTGACGCTGGCTAACATGTAAAGAAAATATTTTAGACATGGCACAAAGTTCCAAAACTTATACAAAAACATATACACACATATCAACAGAAACTGAAACTGAAAAGCAAACCAAAATTGATGTATTTTCATTCAATGACACCGTAACCGGAAGTCATGATTTTAAAGACAGGACCGCGGACTGGCCTGTAAGAAAATCTGTACTATTATGCGCGATCGAATCCCTTTTTACCTCCACTTTCATATGATATGTGCATATAGATATCTGTAAACGTCAGAACTCGTTGTGCCATGTCTAAAATATTTTCTGTGTAGGGCTCCAAATACATTTTAGCCAGTCACACGGATACTATTTTATCCCCACTTTTACTTTGAAAATAAAGACTCTATGTATCACACTATGAAAAACCATCCGTTTTTGTTTATTGGGGGTCTTCATTTTTCTTTTCAAAACCAAGAAAATAAAAACCCTATATTTTTCAATTTTCTTTTTTGTATTTTGAAACTAAAAAAAACTGTTATTTTTTTTGTTTTCATTTTTATTAATGAAAAGAAAATTGAAATACCAAATCATACACTGATTCTTTTCTCATACGATCACATATTTTGATGTATTGTAAAAAAAATAAAATAATTTATAACCTGTTCTGATTGATAGTCCGCAATTACAGAATGTTTAGCAGGCTGAATATTACATTGTATCAATAAATAGAGAGTTAAAACAGTGTCATGCAGAGATATGAATACCATTAACTTGTACAATGTGTCATGTACAGAATATCAGAAGCTTTTATTTAGAATATCACATATATCACAAATTATATTACCAAACATCAAACCAAAATACAAAATATGGCAGTACACCAATGGAGGTATTTTTTTTATTTTTATTAAAAGCATGTTTAAAAACATTTCATTAAAGCAAACTAATGTTCCAGTCATAGTGATAAAAACTTGAAAATTATCTGTCTGGGCTACACTTATTAACGACAAAATATATATATTTATCTGCAATAAAAAAAGAAATTGTATTTGTATAATTTATAAATGTAAATATACAGTACAGGCCAAAAGTTTGGACACACAGTCTCATTCAATGCATTTTCTTTATTTTCATGACTATTTACATTGTAGATTGAAGGCATCAAAACTAGAGATGTCCGATAATATCGGCCTGCCGATATTATCGGCCGATAAATGCTTTAAAATGTAATATCGGAAATTATCGGTATCATTTTTTTAATTATCAGTATCGTTTTTTATTTTTTTATTTTAAATTTTTATTAAATCAACATAAAAAACACAAGATACACTTACAATTAGTACACCAACCCAAAAAACCTCGCTCCTCCATTACACTCATTCACGCAAAAGGGTTGTTTCTTTCTGTTATTAATATTCTGGTTCCTACATTATATATCAATATATAACAATACAGTCTGCAAGGGATACAGTCTGTAAGCACACATGATTGTGCGTGCTGCTGGTCCACTAATAGTACTAACCTTTAACAGTTAATTTTACTCATTTTCATTACTTACTAGTTTCTATGTAACTGTTTTTATATTGTTTTACTTTATTTTTTATTCAAGAAAATGTTTTTAATTTATTTATCTTATTTTATTGTATTAATTTTTTAAAAAAGGACCTTATGTTCACCATACCTGGTTGTCCAAATTAGGCATAATAATGTGTTAATTCCACGACTGTATATATCGGTATCGGTTGATATCGGTATCGGTAATTAAGAGTTGGACAATATCGGAATATCGGATAACGGCAAAAAGCCATTATCGGACATCCCTAATCAACCTATTTATTTATTTATATATGCACCTTATTGCTTTTTTATTCTGCACTACCATGAGCTTATGTAACAAAATTTCGTTCTTATCTGTACTGTAAAGTTCAAATTTGAATGACAATAAAAAGGAAGTCTAAGTCTAAGTCTAAAACAATGAATGAACACATGTGGAGTTATGTACTTAACAAAAAAGGTGAAATAACTGTTTTGAAGGGGTGTGGGGAAAAATCGATTCAAATTCAAATCGCGATTCTCCCGTTGTGCGATTCAGAATCGATTCTCATTTTTAAAAAATCGATTTATTTTTTATTTTATTTTTTTTTATTTTATTTTTTTTAAATTAATCAATCCAACAAAACAATACACAGCAATACCATAACAATGCAATCCAATTCCAAAACCAAACCCGACCCAGCAACACTCAGAACTGCAATAAACAGAGCAATTGAGAGGAGACACAAACACGACACAGAACAAACCAAAAGTAGTGAAACAAAAATGAATATTATCAACAACAGTATCAATATTAGTTACAATTTCAACATAGCAGTGATTAAAAATCCCTCATTGACATTATCATTAGACATTTATAAAAAAAAAAAAAGAAAGAACAATAGTGTCACAGTGGCTTACACTTGCATCGCGTCTCATAAGCTTGACAACACACTGTGTCCAATATTTTCACAAAGATAAAATAAGTCATATTTTTGGTTCATTTAATAGTTAAAACAAATTTACATTATTGCAATCAGTAGATAAAACATTGTCCTTTACAATTATAAAAGCTTTTTACAAAAATCTACTACTCTGCTTGCATGTCAGCAGACTGGGGTAGATCCTGCTGAAATCCTATGTATTGAATGAATAGAGAATCATTTTGAATCGGGAAACAATCGTTTTTGAATCGAAAATCGTGCTGAATTGAAAAAAAATCTATTTTGAATCGAATTGTGACCCCAAGAATCGATATTGAATCGACTCGTGGGACACCCAAAGATTCACAGCCCTACTGTTTTGTATTTTAGTTTCTTCAAAATAGCCACCCTTTCCTCTGATTACTGCTTTGCAGACTCTTGGAATTCTCTCGATGAGCTTCAAGAGGTAGTCACCTGAAATGGTTTTCACTTCAAAGATGTGCCTTATCAGGGTTGATTAGTGGAATTTGTTGCTTTATCAAGCGTTAGGACGATCAGTTGTGTTGTGAATGAGAAGGTGTGTCCAAACGTTTGGCCTGTACTGTATATATATATATATATATATATATATATATATATATACACACACACAAAGTGTATTGAGTGTGTGCGTGTGAGGGGGCGCTTGCTTGTTGTCACGGGGAAAAGGCAGGCCATGAGGCAGCAAATACCTCTGCCTCACAGTAGGGGGCGATATATCAAAAGTTCATGAACTGCCAACACCTGTTAACCCTTAAGAAGTAGAAGAAGAAAACCACAGACAACAACTGCTACGCTTCCAGCAAACTGCGACGCTTTTTCGCCCTAAAAATGGAGGATTTGATATCTAAAATAAGGAATTTTTCAAGACCGGACTTTCAATCCAAGCAAGAAGTCATTAATACTGGGAGACCAACGCCAGAGCTGCCAGATTTGATTCAAACGTATGTGGTCTGAGGACAGAAAATAATGCGTTCATTTCAAAACGATTTGAAAAGAATAGCTTTGTGGCTATGCCACAAAAAACGTCTTTATTGCTTTCCCTGCCTTTTATTCTCAACGAGTGACCGTGTTTGGACCCAAATGGGATATACTGAGACGGCGACTTGTCCAGGGTGTACCCTGCCTTCCGCCCGAATGCAGCTGAGATAGGCTCCAGCACCCCCCCGCAACCTTGAGAGGGACAAGCTGTAGAAAATGGATTGATGGGATGGATCTGAAAAACCTGCCAAGAAGCCTCGAAAAACATGAAAGCTCATCTGCCCACATTCAAGGTCAGATTTATTTAAAAACGTTTGGAATATCACGTATTGATCTGGCTCTAAATGAACAACAGAGACTAAATATCAGCATCCACAATGCCAATGTAAAGAAAAATCGTGAGATATTAAAAGACCTGATAAACACCACTTGCTTTTTGGGGAAACGGGAGCTTGCATTTTGTGGCAATTATCTCAATTGAGAAAGAGAGACTTTTAAAACTCAAAAGAAAAAGAGAAAAAGGAGGACTTCTACAACAAAGTCATAGAGATCTTCGTCCAGAAGGAAAGGCGAATGGACTTCATTTACAAGTAAAGGTAAGATTTACTGTCTAGTGCAAGGGTCCCCAAACTCCGGACCGCCAGCATCCAAAATCCGGCCTGCGGGAAGTCTCAAGTTAAAAAAAATAAATAAATGTTATAATTTATTATTTTTTTCATTATTATTTTTTAAAATCTGTCCTTTCTCATCCATTTTCAACCGCTTGTTACTCTCGGTGTCTCCTAGCCGCTCAGGTATATCATATTGTCTAAATATGTATTTTCCCATCGATAACGTGACGTCCCTGCGCTCGCGCCGCAGTGTCAGGCGAGCTCACGCAGCAACTACGCGCTCTTTCAGTCAATTAGTGCGCGAGGAATATATATATATATATATATATATATATAGCCCGGCCCCCGGCCAAATTGTTTTAACCCCCAAGTCAAAAATGTGTCTGCTCTGCAGTTGCTGTGTTAATTGTGTGCTAAGTGTGTTGAAATGTTTTATTCTAGCTAGGGATGATACCCGAAACCGGTTTTCCCGGTTGTTCGATAAGAAAAGAACTGAGTCCTCTGACTCGCATCCCTTTTAGAGAACCGGTACCCGTTATCGAGACCACTATAGTAAAGAAAAAGAGTTGGTTCTTTATTCGAATCCCTGGAATCCCGTCCCGACCAGAAATGCTCCGTGTGACATCACAAGAAATGACGTCACGTAGCTCAGTCATTAGGCGCAGATAGAAGGTGTAATAAAGTTCAAAACAAAAGGTATAATCCAATGAATAACTTTACTGAGAGATTTGAGCAGGGTACAAACACATGACGAACACTTTTACGACCAACCGGAAACATAGCAACCAGGCTAGCAACGCACCTCCTTTACGGCAGCTGTCGCAACGTTCTTAAAGCAACCGCAGCACATACATATATATACAACATATAGGACATCTCCCTTTTTTAGGGTCCGCCCTGTACTGGTTACAAAGGAACCTATTGTTATTGTAAGGTTTTATTATTATTCTTTCTTTATTCTTCCGCAGCTTTGCGCACTACTTTGCCCCCCTTAACATGCTTCAAAACTCACCAAATGTGACACACACATAGAAAAACTGTGCCAGCACACTTTAGTAAAAAAACCAAACCCCAAAAATCAAAATTGCGCTCTAGCGCCCCCTAGGAAGAAAACTGCCTCTAACTCCCACTAGGAAGATCGTAGAGACATGAAACAAAAACCTGTATGTAGGTTTTACTTACTTATCGGGACTGGTGGAAATTGCGATCTAAAAAAAAAACCGAACCCCAAAACTCAAAATTGTGCTCTACATAATTTTCGAAAAAAACAGACAAAAAACTGCTCCTCAGAGGAAAACTCAGACAAAACTGCTTGTAACTTCCGGTAGGAACGTCTTAGAGACATGAAACAAATACCTCTATGTAGGTTTCGCCTAGACCTACATTTCATAGATTGACATCCTTCAGCAAAAATCAACAGGAAGTTTGCTATTCCTCCTTCAAAACAAAATTTTTGTTACAACCGGTCACCAAACATCAAACGTTATCTCCTCTGAGCGTGTTTGTCGTTTTGGCTTCAAACTGCTACAAGAGAGAGATTGAACCCTTCTGATTAAAAGTTCTGTACAGAGTTTTGATACGTGCTACCGTTTGGGTTTTACGAGCCTTCAAAGACCCGCAGCACTAAAGTTGCTCCGCTGCTGTGATTTTACGCGCGTTCAAAGAAAACAACCACTGTGCCGCGACACCTAGGAAAAAGACACAGACACAACTTCCTCTAACTCCCAGTATGAATATCGTAGAGACACGAAACAAAAACCTCTATGTAGGTCTCACTCAGGACTACCACTGGACAAAAGTATTGGGACAGTTAGGACTAGCACCTGCCAAAATGCGGACCCGTCCAACGCTGCTTGCAGCTTTAATTAACTTTTGTTTTTCTTTCCTTGTAAACAAAACAAAATCACACTGTATATGTGTTGTCTGTCTAATTATAAATAATGCAGACGAGGCGTGTTGGCTGAGTTCTTGACGTTTACTTTCACAGCGTGCTCATAACCTCATTCTTAGCTGCCGGGTGGCAACATGCAACAACACTTTTCGGGGCTACTGCGCATACTCGTCACTCTAGTTGCATGTTGGGTAGTGTAGTTGTTATTTTCCCTAGCTCATAACATCACATCTTTCCCCCTATAAAGAAAGATTTTAACTCAATAAAGTGTATTTCTTTTTTTAGCTTTAACTTTTCATTTTTTAGCATTGTAACCACATTTGCAAACAACTTTTCTCTTCATAGAATTGTCTTTCAATAAATAAATAAAGTGCAAAAATGTCAAAGCATCATAACAAACAGTTATGTCAAATAGCAGCAGAAGTGCACTTTTTGGAGAGCTGCATTATTTTCAGTTTTGTGCCCAAAGGACTGATTTTATTTAACACTATATTATTATTTATACACCTATAGTGATCACAGAGACAGGTTGTTTTTGTGTTACTGTATATATTTGTTTTTATGAAAAATCCCACTTAATATACTTTGGGTAACAACAGTCAATATTTATTTTTTTTATTTTATTTTTTTAGGGGGGTAACAGTCAATATTTATTTATTTATTAGATTTTATTTTTTTCTCATATAATAAAAGTGAGCTTTTGTCGAACCAAATATTGTGTGTTTTTTTCCATATACAACAACCTATCTGGACTCGATAAAAGAATCGATAAGGAATCGGTTCGATAAGAGGATTCGATAATAGGCTCGAACTCGATAATTTCTTATCAAACATCCTCCCTAATTCTAGCATCATACTGTGTGTTTTTGTCATGTTTGTAAATCTGACTTGCGAGTCAGTGACTTAGCATCATACTGTATGTTTGTAAATCTGAAGAGTGGGTCAGTGCCTCCCCAACCTCAAACCTCACTGCACGTCACTGATATATATATATATATATATATATATATATATATATATATATATATATATATATATATATATATATATATATATATATATATAGTATTAAAGCCACAGCACGGTATTAATGTGGCATATGTAAAAACCTTAATATGTAAAATGCGGTGGCAGGCATGTTTAGAATAAGCACATTTACTGTAATTGGACACAAACATAATGCTAAAATGTTATCATCATATTTATTACTAGAAACATATTATTTTAAGTGCAAAAAACTGTGTGGAACAGCCACTGCTTCTAACAAATATTAAAAATTACTTACAGTTGGGTGTATTTCAGTTGACAATGTAAACATCTAGTGTACAACAGCTTAGTGTCTTTCAACTTTTAGCAGTGTCCTCCATGGTGGAGATGTTTTTATTTCAGTTTGAAAAATGCTGTTTCTCACAAAAGTTAACTAATAATTTGGTCCAAGCTAATAAAGATTTTGGCAAAATGAGATTAATATGTTATATTTTTGGTCGTTCTGTGTATTTTTTATGTTTATTGCGCCGTCGGGTGCGTGCTAGAATGCCTGCTGGTTACTAAACACTGCAGGAATGTAGCAGCTAAATGCGTCAAATACTTTTCACGAAATAAAAGCATGTTTTATTGTAAGTTTATTAGCTGGAGTATGTTTAGAACTATATATGGACGGGTTATTTTACTAGAAAAATGTATGTCAAAACGACAGCATTTTCATGCATCCGGGCACAGCCGTAAACGTCCTTGGTAACAGTCATGGCGCCTGTTGTTTAGTTGGCCATATTCTCTTTATACATGACTCTGGTCCAGGGTGTCCACTGCTTTCTGCCTGAGTCCCCCTTTAAACTCTCACAACAAAACATGAGATTGAGTATTTAGTAAGTAGTTTTTCAGGTTACTCCTATTTATCGGGGTGTACAATTTTTTTGATGATTTCCCTCCGTGCACTGTGATCAGCTGGAGATGCTTGAGACGATATTGGTGCGCTTTGCTTTGAAGAACGCAGACTTTCTTATTCCACCACAGAGGTTATGTTTTCGCCAGGGTTTGCTTGTGTGATTGTTAGTAACATAACACAAACAGTTATGGATAGATTTTGATTACATTTTTCATGAAATTGTCACGGCCCGGGCGCACCTCCAAGAGCGCACCTGCGCGCGCCGCAGCTGCTTTCAATCAGCAATCTGCACACCTGAAACTGATGAGACCTGCCTTCTTAAGCCAGAACGTAGTTTCCTGTTCAGTACAGTAAGCCGACTCATCTAGCTCTATTTTCTCTCTCTCTCTCTCTCTCTCTCTGTCTGTGTTTCTACCCCTCCGTGTTCATTTGTCTCGTGTCCCCTTGTCGCCTTCCAGCCGCATTCCTCCATTCCCGCGTCACAAGCTGTGTGTCTCGCCTCCCTGTATTCCCTCTGGTTCCCCGGCTGCCTCTTGGATCTCGACCTCCCGCCTGGACACAGACTTTTGACGACTCGCTATTGCCCCCAACTTCCTGCCTGTCTCTGGACCTATATATATATATATATATATATATATATATCTATATATCTATATATATCTATATATATATATATATATATATATATATATATATATATAGATATATATAGATAGATATATATACTGTATATATAGATAGATATATATACTGTATATATAGATAGATATATATACTGTATATATATATATATATATATATATATATATATATATATATATATATATATATATATATATATATATATATATATATATATATATACTAGGGCTGTGAATCTGTGGGTGTCCCACGATTCGATTCAAAATTGATTTTTTTTTTTTCAATTCAAAACGATTTTCTATTCATTCAATACATAGGTTTTCAGCAGGATCTACCCCAGTCTGCTGACATGCAAGCAGAGTAGTAGATTTTTTTTAAAAGCTTTTATAATTGGTAAGGACAATGTTTTATCAACTGATTGCAATAATGTAAATGTGTTTTAACTATTAAATGAACTAAAATTATGACTTATTTTATCTTTGTGAAAATATTGGACACAGTGTGTTGTCAAGCTTATGAAATGCGATGCAAGTGTAAGCCACTGTGACACTATTGTTCTTTTTTTAAAATTGTTTTTATAAATGTCTAATGATAATGTCAATGAGGGATTTTTAATCACTGCTATGTTGAAATTGTAACTAATATTGATACTGTTGTTGATAATATTCATTTTTGTTTCACTACTTTTGGTTTGTTTTGTGTCGTGTTTGTGTCTCCTCTCAATTGCTCTGTTTATTGCAATTCTGAGTGTTGCTGGGTCGGGTTTGGTTTTGGAATTGGATTGCATTGTTATGGTATTGCTGTGTATTGTTTTGTTGGATTGATTAATTTAAAAAATAAAAATAAAAATAAAAAATGTGTTTTTTTAAATAATTACAAAAAAAAAATAGATTTTTTAAAAATGAGAATCGATTCTGAATCGCACAACGTGAGAATCGCAATTCGAATCGATTTGTTCCCACACTCCTAATATATACATAGTGTATATATACATATAGCTATATATTTAAAAAAAATATTCACTTCTGAATCACTACTCTTATTTATTATGATTCTGAATTCAATCATAATTTTCAAGAATCCATTTAAAAAAATTTTTTTTTAGCCATCTCCAAATTTTGGGCCATATTTTACCATTTGAATAATTGAAAAAAGTGTGTAACTGCGCAGATTCTGGCTATGCAGCATTCTCCTCCTTGACTTTAGTCTGTCACTGCGTGCCTTCATCTAAGATGCACACTTTGGGTGGAGCAACACTTAAAGGCCTACTGAAATGAAATGTTTTTATTTAAACAGATCTATTCTATGTGTCATACTTGATCATTTCGCGATATTGCCATATTTTTGCTGAAAGGATTTAGTAGAGAACAACAACGATAAAGATCGCAACTTTTGGTATCTGACATAAAAAAAGCCTTGCCCCTACCGGAAGTAGCGTGACGTAGTCAGTTGAACATTTCCGCAAAGTTCCCTATTGTTTACAGTGATGGCGGCCAGAAGTGAGAGTGATTCGGACCGAGAAAGCGACGATTTCCCCATTAATTTGAGCGAGGATGAAAGATTTGTGGATGAGGAAAGTGCAAGTGAAGGACTAGTGGGGAGTGGAAGCGATTCAGATAGGGAAGATGCTGTGAGAGCCGGGGGTGACCTGATATTCAGCTGGGAATGACTACAACAGTAAATAAACACAAGACATATATATACTCTATTAGCCACAACACAACCAGGCTTATATTTAATATGCCACAAATTAATCCCGCATAAAAACACCTAGGTGTTTGTTATGCTAGCTCCTATATCCTAGCTACTAGCTCCCGTCCATATAACCCGCCAATACAATTCAAACCCCTGCACAACACACACACTCACTCAGCCCAAAGGACCGTTCACCTAACCCAAGGTTCATAAAGCTTATATATTTAACCAAAGTTACGTACGTGACACGCACATACGGGCAAGCGATCAAATGTTTGGAAGCGCGCGGGTGGGACCTGATATTCAGCTGGGAATGACTACAACAGTAAATAAACACAAGACATATATATACTCTATTAGCCACAACACAACCAGGATTATATTTAATATGCCACAAATTAATCCCGCATAAAAACACCTAGGTGTTTGTTATGCTAGCTCCTAGCTCCTAGCTCCTAGCTACCGTCCATATAACCCGCCAATACAATTCAAACACCTGCACAACACACACACTCACTCAGCCCAAAGGACCGTTCACCTAACCCAAGGTTCATAAAGCTTATATATTTAACCAAAGTTACGTACGTGACACGCACGTACGGGCAAGCGATCAAATGTTTGGAAGCGCAGCTGCGTACTCACAGTACCGCGTCTGCGTATGTGTATCCAAATCAAAGTAATCCTGGTAAGAGTCTGTGTTGTCCCAGTTCTCTACAGGCGTCTGTGTATCGAAGTCAAAGTCCTCCTGGTAAGAGTCTCTGTTGTCCGAGTTCTTCAATCTTGATTGCATCTTTGGGGAATGTAAACAATGAAACGCCGGCTGTGTTGTGTTGCTGACTTCCCTCGCAAAATACTCCGCTTCGCACCGACAACTTTCTTCTTTGCTTGCTCAGCTTCTTTCTCCATAATGCAATGAACAAATTGCAACAGATTCACCAACACAGATGTCCAGAATACTGTGGAATAATGAGATGAAAACAGAGCTAGTTTGTATTAGCTTCAATGGGGGAGCCATACCTCTGTTTCACTGGCTACGTCACACGCATACGTCATCCTCCAAAGGAGTTTTCAACCGGAAGTTTAGCGGGAAATTTAAAATTGCACTTTATAAGTTAACCCGGCCGTATTGGCATGTTAAGATTTCATCATTGATATATAAACTATCAGACTGCGTGGTCGGTAGTAGTGGGTTTCAGTAGGCCCTTAAATGTATGTGTTCCCTTTCAAATCACGTCTTCCGCGTATTCTCCCATCGACTTAAGTACTTTTGTTCTTACACGGCTCTGGTGCTAGAATAAGTCCAGCGCCCTTGGAAGGTCAAACATTATATTGCAATTGAAGTTTGCAGATGTAGTGTACACCCCACGTAATAAAATGATCAAATAAACTTCAAGAAGACGATCAAATCTATTCTGATCAGTTTAAAGGGGCTGTTTGCAACATTTACACAGATGCCTAGAAAGCGCCAACTTTTGAATGTATTTTACACAGTATATCCGGCCCTCTCACGGCTTCTTCTATGTAATGACATAATTACGTACGTACGTACCACATACACGCGAATTAGCTTCAGGTGTTGTTAGCTAATAATAACAATTTGTACAGCTAGCGTTAGGGGTCATTGAATGTATATTATATCATAAGTGCATTAGTGTTGACAAGACCGGGTGAGTGACAGCCGTCAACATCAATAATTTTATTCGGGCCGGTAACATTTTTTATGACATAACCTTTGTAATTGTGAAAAATATAGACAATTGTCAAACAAATGTGTTCTGATAAACCACTAATGGTGCCATTACCATTAACATGGTGTTCTTTGCTTGGAAAAATGTTACTCCGAGGAAGTTGCAAACAGCACCTTTAATTGAGACAGCTGCAAACATCCTTAAGATGAGGACAAAAAGACCACAATGCCACTCTTTATTAACTATCAATAATCAAAATGCCCATTGTAGTCTCGTGAGTGCGATCACAACGGAAGGTGACCGTGCGTATATCTGCCATGTTTGAACATACTGGTACTAACAGATGTTTATTACATCTGGACCGTGTTCATTGAACTACATTTTGTGACTATTTCATAGAAAATACATATTAATATAGCGGCTATGAAATGATTCCATTGATTTTTTTGACAGACAACTTCCAACTGTCACTCTGTCCTGCGCACCACACACACGCACACGTACGCACACACACACACAAACACACGCACACACACACACACGTACGCACACACACACACACACGCACACACACACACACGCACACACACGCACACACACACGCACACACACACGCACACACACACACACCTATGACTCGTCAAGGAATCACCAACATATGTACTTAAATAACATCAGGGTGGTTAAAATAACAAGTAAACAAAGTTTCATCTACAAATTATTATTGACATTGAGCCAGGAAGAAGAAGCTGTTGTAGCATGCTTACACACACTACATCACCATGACAACACACATCCACATGACAAGCACTGACTGAATTGACACTTTTGTCCATAGGCTGCATAGGGGAATACGAATAAGAGAAAGGTGCGTAACTTCAAGCGCGTAAAAAAAATCTGAAGTGCAAACGGGAGAACAGGACGCTGTAAAACGATTGTAGGGACACCAATGAAGAGTTATAATGACTTGTCATCAGTTCACAATAATATTTAGAAATCACGTCACTCATCCATTATTCATTTCCTAACTTTGCCAATGTTCACATGCAAATAACTTTACAACACACGCAAAAATATGTTTTGTCTGCTTGCAGCACCAAATGGTTGAAAGCAGGACTGCAAAGTGTAGTTCAAGCAGTATATTTCCTTTGCAACCTTTGCGTGGCTCCCTAAAGGGCGCTAACAGCCAGTGTTGGGACTAACGCGTTACAAAGTTAGTTTCGTCTGTAACTAGTAATCTAACGCGTTATTTTTTATATTCAGTAACTCAGTTACCGTTACTACATGATGCGTTACTGCGTTATTTTACGTTATTTTTTATGTAGTATCGGTTAGAAACAGAAGATCTGAGTGTGTTTTATTGCAGAGTTGCGGTGTCGTTATTCTGATTCTTCCTCTGTCACAAGCGGGAGAGAAGAAAAGAGGCAAGCTCTGTATGTGTCTGGGTGTGGGTGTGGGGAGGAGGGGGGGGCGTGTCTTCGGTTCGGCACACACGTGATCCGCGGTTTGATATATGAAACAAAAAATAAAGTTGTTCGCACGTTCAGTCCACACACAGCGTGGTCATGGCGAGCGGAGTAACGGAGGAGCCTGAACGCCCCGCGCCATTTAATCGGTGTGTTTATAGGTGCAGACTCGGTTGTGCAAAACGAGGGTTTTAAACACATGCTGAATGTGCTTGAGCCACGTTACGACATCCCGTCGCGCACCCACTTCAGCGATAAGATTGTGCCAGATCTTTATGAGTAGGAGAAGAAAAAAGTTGTGGATGAACTATCCCGAGCATCATCTGTTGCGCTCACGACAGACGGGTGGACGTCCAGGGGAACTATAAGCGCTCACTTCATCACAGCAGACTGGCAGATGAGAAGACACGCCCCATTGCGCAGGTACTGGCACAAGCAGTGGAGGAATGGAAGATAAAGATATCCCAGTCACACGTGATAATGCCAAAAATCAAATAATTGCAGTGAATGAGGCAGGACTGGGACCACAGTTAGGTGCTTTGCACATGTAGTGAGTTTGGCATCACATCTCAGTTAATAGGATGGAGCGCCTCCTTGGGAGGATCAGGAAGGAGGTTTCCTACTTCCACCCAAGCACAACAGCTGCTCATGTGCTTAAGACAAAGCAAAAAATGCTAAAGCTGCCTACTCATAAACTCATACATGATGTCCCAACGAGGTGAAACTCCACTTATTGATTGATTGATTGATTGAAACTTTTATTAGTAGATTGCGCTGTAAAGTACATATTCCGTACAATTGACCACTAAATGGTAACACCCGAATAAGTTTTTCAACTTGTTTAAGTCGGGGTTCACGTAAATCAATTTATGATATGTTGGAGCAGCAGGCAGCTACTGTATATACTCTGCATTGACCCACAACACCCTGAAGACAAACGTCAAAGACATCATCATCCTGTCTGATGATGATGTGAGAGTGGCAGAGGAGGTCCTCCAGGTGCTTAAACCCCTCAAAACTGTTACATCTCTACTGAGCACTGAAACTTCACCATCTGTGTCAATGATCCTGCCACTGAAAACAAGGATTGTACAATCCATGGCTCCAAGTGTGGAAGACAGCAGCATCACTCCAGATGTCAGGCTTTATTTCACTATCTATGTTTTTACGTGGACCCTGATTTAAACAAGTTGAAAAACTTATTGGGGTGTTACCATTTAGTGGTCAATTGTACGGAATACGTACTGTACTGTGCAATCTACTAATAAAAGTTTCAATAAATCAATCAATCAAAAAGTCAAGTTGATCAACAGATTGTATTATTCTCCAGTGCAATAACAGTACTGAAATGAAGGCTAAAAGGGTATTAATGGGAGCTTAAAAAATAGTAACTAAATAGTTACTTTTCACAGTAACGTATTACTTTTTGGTGTAAGTAACTGAGTTAGTAACTGAGTTAATTTTGAAATAAAGTAACTAGTAAGTGTAACTAGTTACTGGTTTTCAGTAACTAACCCAACAATGCTAACAGCCCCTTGAATTTATGACATATTTATGCTCAAAATGGCAAGCAATTTTTGGTGCCTCGGATGGGCATGACAAAAAACATTGTGAACCAATGGTCTACTTCAGGGGTGGGCAACCCGCGGCTCCGGAGCCGCATGCGGCTCTTTGATCACTCTGATGCGGCTCAGCTGCATACTTGCCGACCCCCCCCCCCCCCCCCCCCCCCCCCCCCGATTTTTCCGGGAGGTTACCGGATTTCAGTGCCTCTCCCGGGGCAAACTTTCTCTGAATTTCACCCGGACATCAATATTGAGGGCTTGCCGTGATGGCACTACCTTTAATGTCCTCTACAACATGTCGTCGCATCCGCTTTTACACCATGCTATCTGCGTGCCGGCCCGGTCACATGTAGTATGCGGCCTCTGCTTACACACGTAAGTGACTGCAAGGCATACTTGCTCAACAGCCATACAGGTTACACTAAGGGTTGTGATATAAACAACTTTAACACTCTTACTAATATGCGCCACACTGTGACCCCACACCAAACAAGAATGACAAACACATTTCGGGAGAACATCCGCACCGTAACACAACATAAACACAACAGAACAAATACCCAGAATCCCTTGTATTCCTAACTCTTCCGGGCTACATTACACACCCCCGCTACCACCAAACCCCGCCCCCCCCAACCCCGTCCACCTCAACCGACGCACGGAGGGGAGGGGGTTGGGTGGTAGCGGGGGTGTATAATGTAGCCCGGAAGAGTTAGGAATACAAGGGATTCTGGGTATTGTTCTGTTGTGTTTATGTTGTGTTTATGTTGTGTTACGGTGCGGATGTTCTCCCGAAATGTGTTTGTCATTCTTGTTTGGTGTGGGTTCACAGTGTGGCGCATATTAGTAAGAGTGTTAAAGTTGTTTAAACGGGCACCCTCAGTGTGACCTGTATGGCTGTTGAACAAGAATGCCTTGCAGTCACTTATGTGTGTCTATAGAAGCCGCACACAACATGTGACCTGGCTGGCAAGCTGTTTGTACAGATTGTAGAGGGCGCTAAAGGCAGCGCCATCATAGCACGCCCTTATTATTGTTGTTTGGGTGAAAATCAGGAGACATTCGATAGAATAGATGCTCTGAAATTTGGGAGTCTCCCGGAAAAATTGGGAGGGTTGGCAAGTGTGATGCTGTCAAGCGGCATTATGATAAAACTCGCGGGCCGCACTAACATTACATTTTCATATTAAGGTGCAGGCCGCGTGTCTGAGACCCCTGGTTTATACATAGCACAAAGCAAAAAAAAACTTTGTATGCAGTGTTATTTCATTTTAAATCTCAAAAGAGTTTTGTGGCTCCTATTGTTTTCTTTATTTTGTGGAACGGGTCAAAAGGGCTCTTTGAGTGGTGAAGGTTGCCAACCGCTGGTCTAGTTAGTATATATTGACCACCATGTTTAAATGTAGTTATATTTAATTCACAAAATGTATCAAAGTGGCTATCAACATCTTTAAATTAGAATGTTTGTTTGTGCATGTAAAACATTTGAAACCCATTGCTAGACAATATTGTTTGCCCGACGTCAATGAAGGTTAAATGTTAAGTGTAATTTTTAAGCAGTTCACTTTAAATTAAACTTAAATTACAGCAAAGGATATGTAATTGTTATGTTTAAAAATAAACATTCAAAAAATTTTAACGATTTCAAGTTTGGAATATCCTGGAATGATTTATTTTCCATGTGGGGTCAAAAATGAGTCTTTAAAATGAAAAGTTATGGAACATTCATATTCTAGGTATTCCTCATAAAACATGTTTGTGACATGATTCCATTTGCATTTGTATTGTTTTTTTTAATTAGTTTTTAAAAATTGCAGTTTTTGTATCACCTCCTCACTCTTCCACAAGTGGCGTCAAAAATGACCCCAAGCAGTTCCTATGGAATCTTCTATAGCTGTGTTTCCATTGAAGTCGGCCAGTGCCTGCACCTGGGTACTGTTTCCCCAATAGATGTATGGAAGTTGTTCATGTCGGCTCATGTCTGATGATATAATAGAACAGGTGCTGACATGAACAAATACCTACTTACATGCATGTTACTGTGTAAAAATTACCTCCTGGGTGGTGAGACTGCTGACATTGAATTGAATTGAATTATATTTATATAGCGCTTTTTTCTAGTGACTCAAAGCGCTTTACATAGTGAAACCATTAACTAAGTTACATTTAAAACAGTGTGGGTGGCACTGGGAGAGGGTGGGTAAAGTGTCTTTCCCAAGGACACAACTGGAGTGACTAAAATGGAGGAAGTGGGGATCGAACCTGTAACCCTCAAGCTGCTGGCACAGCCGCTCCACCAACCGGGAGACTGTATTGACAGTCAAAAATGGGGTCTTTTTTGACCCCACTTTTGTAAGAGTGGGTTCTGATCCAAAAAAAATACAATTTCTTAAAATGTATGAAAAAATGAATACAAATGCAAATGGACTGATGCCACAAGCATGTTTTGTGAGAAATACCTGAAATATGGAAATATTACAAGTCTTTGTTTAAGATTTTGAAGAATAGCCATTCTGTTTATTGCAAAAACGCATTGATAATTGGCTTCATTTTTGACCCCACTCGTGGAGGAGTGTAGGTGTTAGTAGGTGGAAGAGTGTAAGTGTTGGTAGGTTGAGCATCCAAGGGTTAAAGGCCTACTGAAACCCACTACTACCGACCACGCAGTCTGATAGTTTATATATCAATGATGAAATCTTAACATTGCAACACATGCCAATACGGCCGGGTTAACTTATAAAGTGCAATTTTAATTTTCCCGGGAAATATCCGGCTGAAACGTCTCGGTATGATGACGTATGCGCATGACGTAGTCAGTTAAACGGAAGTATTGGTACCCCGTAGAATCCTATACAAAAAGCTCTGTTTTCATTTCATAATTCCACAGTATTCTGGACATCTGTGTTGGTGAATCTTTTGCAATTTGTTTAATGAACAATGAAGGCTGCAAAGAAGAAAGTTGTAGGTGGGATTGGTGTATTAGCAGCGGACTACAGCAACACAACCGGAGGACTTTGTGGGAGAGCAGACGCGCTAGCCGGCGACCTCACCTTGACTCCTCACGTCTCCGGGCCGCCAACCGCATCTGTGATCGGGTGAAGTCCTTCGTCGCACCATCGATCACTGGAACGCAGGTGAGCACGGGTGTTGATGAGCAGATGAGGGCTGGCTGGCGTAGGTGGAGAGCTAATGTTTTTAGCATAGCTCTGTGAGGTCTGGTTGCTAAGTTAGCTTCAATGGCGTCGTTAGCACAGCATTGTTAACCTTCGCCAGCCTGGAAAGCATTAACCGTGTATTTACATGTCCACGGTTTAATAGTATTGTTGATTTTCTATCTATCCTTCCAGTCAGGGGTTTATTTTTTTTGTTTCTATATGCAGTTAAAGCACGATGCTATCACGTTAGCTCGTAGCTAAAGTGTTTCACCGATGTATTGTCGTGGAGATAAGTCACTGTGAATGTCCATTTCGCATTCTCGACTCTCATTTTCAAGAGGATATAGTATCCGAGGTGGTTTAAAATACAAATCCGTGATCCACAATAGAAAAAGGAGAGAGTGTGGAATCCAATGAGCCAGCTTGTACCTAAGTTACGGTCAGAACGAAAAAAGATATGTCTTGAACTGCACTCTAACGTTCCTCATCCACAAATTTTTCATCCTCGCTCAAATTAATGGGGAAATCGTCGCTTTCTCGGTCCGAATCGCTCTTACTTCTGGCTGCCATCACTGTAAACAATAGGGAACTTTGCGGAAATGTTCAGCTGACTACGTCACGCTCCTTCCGGTAGGGACAAGGCTTTTTTTTGTCAGATACCAAAAGTTGCGATCTTTATCGTTGTTGTTCTATACTAAATCCTTTCAGCAAAAATATGGCAATATCGCGAAATGATCAAGTATGACACAAAGAATAGATCAGCTATCCCCGTTTAAATAAAAAAAAAATCATTTCAGTAGGCCTTTAAAGGGTCCACTGTAAAGGCAAGCAGGTATGACAGTAACAGTTTTGGGGCTGTTTGATCCTCATAAGAACACTTAAAGCAGTTAAGACAGTTACACAAGTATTAGTTTCATAGTAACTTGTTTGGCTCTAGTATCAGCAATCATAGATCATTATTGAGGTAGTGATCTAGATTCTATAGTGTACAATGGAACCTCGATTTAAAAACTAAATTGATTCATGAACAGGGTTCATAAATCAAATCAAAACAGGTCCCAGCTTCGACAAAAGTCCCTTTTTTAGTTAAGGTTTTTATATCAAACAAACATTACGAGGAGGTGATGAATTAACTGTCTCTTAATTAAACAAGTAAAACAACAACAACAAGCTAAACTGTCCTGTACGAGCTGCTCTGCAAACACACACACACACGCACGCACACGCACGCGCACACACACACACACACACACACACACACACACACACACACACACACACACACACACACACACACACACAGAAGTCCCTTTGGAGCCCTTACAATCAAAAGTCACAAAAATCCTTAACTTTAACAACCATATTGCTACAATAATAACAATTTTAAAAAGTAAAATCCACTCAGAGTACTTGGCCAATAAAGCTGATTCCGATTCTAATTAACACCAGCAAAGGTCATCTTTTGAGCTGCTCCTCACGAGAAGAGAGAAAAGTAGGGGGGAGGCCCCTTGTATGTGTGTGGAAGAGCCGCAGCTGAAGAGAGGTAGTTCTTCTCTTCCACAAATAAAAACTTGCTGTGGTACGAAACAGGCTTCCTCAATCTCTTCTATACGAGAAAGCACAAAATGGCTGCCAGTAGGACACAAAACGAATGAATGAAGCGTCCATACTGACAGACAACGTTTTGCACACATAGGCATAATTGGAGGATCTAAAAGCTTGTAAACCGAAAAGTTTGCAAATGCAGGGTTTCGTAAATCAAGCTTCCACTGTACTCACTAGTCACAATTGATTTTAGTCCGCTTTAACCCAATAATACGATACATGTAATGAAGTGAAAATACTTACGTTCACATATAACTCCAGCATCCTCATGATGGCCACAGTTGTGCTGACCCAAGCCCGAATGTGTGCACTCGGAAAGGCCTTTCTCGTCGCCGTGACATTCTACGTTGTCGAGCAAGATGGGACCCGTACCATAACCATAGAAGGCCTGAGACTTGGCTTCGATAGCGATGCCACAACCAAGCTGCCGACACACCACGATAGCGTTTGTCATGTCCCAGCCATCGTCACACACTGTTCCCCAGACATTGCTGTACTGTACTTCTACGCGACCCTGGCAGCTGCCGTTTCCGTTCACAACGCGGATAGCCATATAGTCTGCATAGGAAAACATATTTACCGTCACATTTAAGAAATGTAAGCCAACAGTGTTATTAGATGGGTTATTTACCTTTTTTCATGGCAGTTGAGCTTATACTTTCTGTTGCCGTGACAGCATCACCTGGTGCTGAAGGAAAAGATAATATATGCAAACAAAATTATGATGTTTGACATAGTTGTATGACATTTTTTGGAAGAAATGGTTTTAAACATTGGTCAAGCGGAAAAAGTGCACTTTAAAAAAAAAAAAAAGAAGATCTATTCAAAATTGTATATGCTGATTTGTATTTATTTTTTTATTTTTTTAAAGAATATTGAGTCATGCTTCCATTAAAGGAGACCTATTATGCAAAACCAACTTGCTGTACCTATTGGTACTTGTTTTTGTATATTTGGGATCCCCTAAGTCCCAAAAATGTGAAAATCAAACCATGGAGGCATGGGGGAGATATTTATCAATTAATCATGCGCTCTTTCAAACTTTCTCCAATCAAGCCGTTCACAATTTGAGACTTTAGTGATGTTTTTTGCCTTAGTTTAATTCAGCATTGTAGTCCAACAATTTGGTCAATAAGCACCTTTTTGTAGTCTCTTGGTGTGGGGCAGACTGTTTCATACATGCAGATGCATCCTCTACTGTTGCCATTTCTAATACAAAGTAAAGTATAGTTCTAACTTATATCTGTCATCATCCAGACTCCATATGGAAGTGCTAAAACTGCAACATGGATGACAGGGGGAAAACGCAGTCAAAGAGCATGTAAATAACAGTTAACACAACATCGTCTGATTATTTCTCTTTAAAAGATGCTGTAGATTCAGCTGATGGTTGACTTTTGGCAAAATCTCTTAAATTTAAGATTTCGACTATAAAAATCATTAGTCAAAGACGACAGCCTTGTATTTCCCAAAATTTCCATGCTGATTTTCCTATTCTGACCTGTTCCTTGTTTGGTTTCTATGATTTACATTAACTTTAATTGATGTTCTTATGTTGCGTTACGATTGTTATGAGCAAGTACGGAACCATCGGGTAACATCAACATCATTTTTACAAATTATGACCAAGATCTGAATTTGTGGAGCCGAGTTATTAACGTTTCGTGTTTTATGGCGAGCCATCAGATCAAAGTTTGTCGCCATGTCACGCTCACATCTTGTCACAAGCAACAGTAACAATTTATCATCACCCATCAGTTTAGTATCGGTCTCTGATCACCTAAAGTGCAGAAATTATAGTTAGATTGGTAATGGTGTGGGGCAGTATTTGCCGCCAGGCCCCGCCCTCTACAAATAGGTATGAACAGGTACTGACCCATCGGGCACTTCAGGGTGTCATCATCAGGGTGTCATCATCATCATTTCTACTAGTAAGGATCAAGGTGTGAGTTTGTGGAGCTTTGTTTTTAACGTTTTGTGTAAAACTGCCAAAAGCCATCTGAGCCAAATTTGGCGCCAGGCCGTGCCCACATGTCATGGCGTAGGCAAAATCTGTTCTTTATCATCACCTCGATGTGTAGTACCTGTAATTTTAACCGCGACTCAATCGGTGAAAGTCCCCCGGAGGAGTTCGTTAAAGTACGACCCCATTTTTTCATTAAAAAATGGCAAAAAAAACCTTCGGAGCCAAGTTTGGCGGTGTGCGACGCCCACATCTTTTAGGCAAAAACTATTCGCAATTTATCATCATCATATGTAGGGCAGCACGGTGTAACAGGGGTTAGTGCATGTGCCTCACAATACGAAGGTCCTGAGTAGTCCTGAGTTCAATCCCGGGCTCTGGATCTTTCTGTGTGGAGTTTGCATGTTCTCCCTGTGACTGCGTGGGTTCCCTCTGGGTACTCCGGCTTCCTACCACTTCCAAAGACATGCACCTGGGGATCGGTTGATTGGCAACACTAAATTGGCCCTAGTGTGTGAATGTGAGTGTGAATGTTGTCTGTCTATCTGTGTTGGCCCTGCGATGAGGTGGCGACTTGTCCAGGGTGTACCCCGCCTTCCGCCCGAATGCAGCTGAGATAGGCTCCAGCAACCCCCGCGACCCCAAAAGGGACAAGCGGTAGAAAATGGATGGGTGGATATGTAGTGTCTGTAATTTAAACCACGACTCATTGGTCAAAGTCTCTTGGAGAAGTTCGTTAAAGTAGAACCCCTTTTTCTTGCCGATAAATGGCCGATGGAAACCAAAATGGCCGACTTCCTGTTCATTTTCAGGTATGGCTGTGTAAATCAATCAATCAATCAATCAATGTTTATTTATATAGCCCTAAATCACAAGTGTCTCAAAGGGTTGTAAATAAAAATATTTGCAATGTCCCTGTAAAGTCTGAGGTGAAATATTTAAGTATTATCCTATCAAAAAAACAGCAACGTAACTCTCAGAAAACAAACATAGAAAATAAAGTTAAAGAATGCCAAACAAAGCTAAATTTATGGCAACAAAAATATTTGTCATACTAGGACGTATTAACTTAACCAAAATGGAAAGTTAGTCCAGATGTATTTATCTTGTTTATTCTCATTTCATACATACTAGAATAATAAAAAACATAAACCAACTCAACTTTGATTTAATTTGGAGAAATAACACTCATTATTTAAGAAGGGGCAACATGGTGGAATAATATAAAGATGGAGGACTAAAAGTTTGGGATTTTGATTGTTTAAATCAGTGGTTTTCAAAAAATGTTCACCAAGAACCACCTCAGAAAGAACGTTGCTCTCCAAGTACCACCATAATAACCAACATTAAAATACAGTAGCATTGTAGGCCTACATGTTCATTAAACCAAGGCAGAGGTTTTATTTAGCAAGTATATTTAATATTTTTCTGCCACTGTAACATTACACACAATTTAAACAGTAACACTGTGTTTGAATATAAGAAAATAAAACACTGTACTTTATTAATTTGTATTCATTATTTGGCATACCACTAGATGGAGCCCACGCACACAACCACAGTTTGAGACTCACTGATTTAAATGGTACCCTGAAATTGAACTGATGAAAATCATGGATTAAAAATTGTGATTCCTTCTGGTACTGCATACCCCAAATAATATTTGATAAATTAGAAGAATTGAAGTCCCATGATATGCGACTTTCAAATGTAGAAGCTTACTGTTAAATGATCAGACTTTCACAAGCAGATGTATCTTATTGGAAGATGAAGTACACACATAACTTGTCCCCTCATCACATTCCGATATGGAAGAAGTTTCCGGTAAATTTCCGGAAACTTTCCGGAAATTTACCACAGGAAGATAAGCTCAGGAAGTTTGGAAATTTTGACAATTTTTAGATTATTCAAAGTTGGACACCGTCCATCTTATTCTGTAGAATAAGATGAGAAGCTTGTAAAACACTAATGCAATGCCACACACAGATATAAATAGTCAGTAAACAATTGGAGTAGTCTTTAAAAATACTTTACTGATGGACAAATGAATAGAAATAGGCTAGATGAATAAATTAACACTCAATCAGCATGCTAAATCAAACTATAACCTACATTCTTGTGTGACAACAGAATGTTTAGCAGAACAGAAGGCAGAGGAAACTACACGTTTTGATTTAGTATTTGCTAGTTGAACTTTCAAGATCACAATTTAGGTAAATTCGGATCGCTAACGTTGTTAGCATAAATGAATGGGATTTAACATAGAGAAAATTAGCATCACGGCTAACGGATAAATATTTTCGGTTCATTATGAGACTGTGGTGGTACATAAACCTAGCTAGCTAGAGATATTGGCCCCAAAATCATTTAACAAGTACAGGAACAGCTAGCTGGATTGAGTGGAAGTCTGCTGGAGTAGTCTACAGTCATACAGTAACAAGCAATTACACATCTATTAAACTTAAATACCATAGATCAAATATATTTACCCCAAAACTTACCTGACTGGATGAAGTCCTTGGGCTCAAATACTAGTGTGGCCTCAATAGCCCTGCTGTAGTGTGTAGCATGCTGGGAATTATCTGTGCATGTGATGGAAGAATGCTCTGCACATGTGATGGAGGAATGCACTGTGCAGGGTTGAAATTCAACTGAATTTGCATTAAATCAGGTTGTTTTAGCTAATAATCATGATGCAAGATCTAGCATGTTGCATTAAATGTTTATTCCCATTAATTGCCCATTAATTGCCCATTAATTTCCATTAATTCTCGTTAATTCCCGTTAATTCCCATATATTCCCGTTAATTCCCATGGAAAGTTTCCAACTTTGAATATTCCCGGAATTTTGCAACCCTAATTATGACGGCTGCATATAGAAAAGTATTTGGTCAATTGTAGATATTATGGATGCACAAAGAAACTTGCTTAATTATGAGCAACACATTTCACTTTCATCCACCACTTTCTGTATTGAAACAATCACACAAAGCATTGCCGAAACAAATCTTATTTCTGCTTAAAAATTGTTTGCCGCACTGCCCTTTATTACTTCCATAACTAATCTCACACAACATTTGATTAATTCACTAACTATTTCATTAGATCATGTTTTACAGTACATTTTAATCCAGGCAAACAAAACAATATGTTTTTTAAATTTGATGAAGACACCATTTTAAAAATAAAAACATTATATTGATTTCTTCCATTACCAGCCAAGGTGAAAGAAAGTCACAAACCAAAAACAATATTTATCCATATTTTTGGTTTAGTAAATACGTCCAAGTTTTGGCAAATCTCTTTGTTGCCATACATTAAGCTTAGTTTGGCATTCTTTAATTGTATTTTCTGTGTTTGTTTTCTGAGAGCTTTTTTTTTTTTGATAGGTTAATTTCTAAATATTTCACCTCCGACTTTACAGAGACATGGCAAATATTTTCTTTTGTACATTCATAGATAGGAAACGACTCTCTTTTATTTAAGGTTCAGGCAAAGTCCTGTATTTGTTGGATCATTCTTGAATCTTTTCAATAGCAATTGGAATTGGTTCTTCATTTTTTAGGTAAAGAGTTGTTTCATCTGCTGATTGGCAATTATTTTCTTGCCAGCAGGTTCAAATATGGTGATAAGGGACACCCTCGAGAAATGTTTACCTTGATTAGGAAACTGGGGTTGTGCCTGAGAGGATTAAGACTTGTTATTTATTGTACACTCCTACTGTCTGTAGTGAAGCATGTTTAGCTATTCCTTGCCCTGTGCTTCAGTGTTTGTAGCTTCATTTTTATCGTTAGTTTTAAAGCCAAAATGTGTCCATTCTTCCTCTTTTGTGCCCACGTGTCTGCTTGTAAGTACTCCGTGCATGTGTGTTGCCTATAACGCACATTTGTTCGTTTCACCAGCAATGTCACAACGTGATAATGGTGCGCTGTCATGTCCAAAAAAAAATACTGTTTTCCTTCATAAGCAGTATAGTATTTATTAGTACATTATTATTACCGGTAGACCGTACAACCCTCATAGATATGCATAGTCGTCCCTCCCACCACTAAAAATTTTTCAGTCCAATATAATGAAAAAAAAATAATAATTCTCTTGAAATAACAGCTTAATAATACTGTACTGGATGGATGGATGGATGGATGAAAAGTGCTGACTACATCCTTGTTAGTACATTGTAGCTTTTTTAATCTGATTATAGAAAATTTAAAGCAGCAACGGGGGACGGCGTGGCGAAGTTGGTAGAGTGGCCGTGTCAGCAATCGGAGGGTTGCTGGTTACTGGGGTTCAATCCCCACCTTCTACCATCCTAGTCACGTCCGTTGTGTCCTTGGGCAAGACACTTCACCCTTGCTCCTGATGGCTGCTGGTTAGCGCCTGACATGGCAGCTCCCACCATCAGTGTGTGAATGTGTGTGTGAATGGGTGAATGTGGAAATACTGTCAAAGCGCTTAGAGTACCTTGAAGGTAGAAAAGCGCTATACAAGTATAACCCATTTATCATTATTTATAAAAATCAAATTAAACAACAATCAAATCATTATTTCCCTCATTGTATGTTCTGACATTGACCAATAAACAAACCTTCAGTTTTTAGGGTTGACCAAATGGACTCCTGGCTTCCAGTGGAAGGGTAAATTGCAGCCACAGTGGTGGTTTCTCTACCTGAATAACAGATAAGAAATGAGACTAGCTCAGAAAATATCCAAGAAAAACTTGCAAAGTAAGCTACCAATGCTTCCATAGTCCAATAAAATTTGTATATTATAATCTGAGCCACTAATGTCAGAAACATTTTATGCGGTTGTTTAGGGCCACAACTTCAAGCAGGTCTCATGATCATGGCCTGGGTTTTTATTCATTTATTTCCATCTATCAGTTATAAAAGATGACGCCATAAACGCTAGGAAACAATCAATTTTGTTGTTTAAAGGGACCTATTATGCAAAACCATCCTTTCCTAACTGTTGGTACATGTTTTTGTGTATTTGGGTTCTGCATAAGTCCCAAGAATTTGAAATCAAACCATGGAGGCATGGCGGAGATATTTACAAAACAAGCTTGCATTCTTTCATACTTCCTTCAAACGAGCCGTTCGTAGTTTGCACTACCTGGGATGTTTTTTCAAGTTTGACTAGATCAGACATCTCCATATATGGTAGAAATGACCAGAATATATGTGCGCGAGTCCGCCATTGTAGTTCACGCTGCAGGTGTACCCCGCCTTCCGCCCGAATGCAGCTGAGATAGGCTCCAGCACCCCCCCGCAACCCCGAATGGGACAAGCGGTAGAACATGGATGGATGGATATTGTTGTGGGGCAGACTGGATCGTACATGCAATTTGTAATACAAAGTAGCATATAGAACCCATTTGGAAGCTCTAAAAACTACAACATGACTGACAGGGAAAAGACGCAGAGAAAGTGAAGGCATGTAAATAAAAACACCCACTAAACAGCGCATCCTCAAAAGACGGTCAGAAAGACGGTCTGTAAAATATAATCTATGCAAATTTTGGACCAAAGAACCACCATTACATGTTATGTAGACCACAAGGAAGTGTTTTATTTGTTGGGCCGTAACTCGGATTTGAAAAATACCAATGTCAAAAATTAGTTGTCCAAAAGGAACTTTGAAATTCTGAAATCAAGGGTATCCCAGTAACATAAAAATTATATTACCTTGAGCAACACAATGAATTTCCAGAATAACAAAAGCTTTAATTAAGCTATAACTATCTATCACTCATCTAACATATTTGATAATCAGCATAATTTTGTAGCAGTCCACTTTCTTATTAATATCCTGAAGTTTAACATACTAAACAATTTTAACATCATTAAAACATAAATATAAAAAACATACCAAATTCTTAACCACGACCAGGGTTCGAAGCCAAAATCGTCTGCTTTGCACTGTAAGTACTAATGACGTCCGCCACGCAACCACCAATGATGGGGGAAAAGGTGTCTTCATATTTTAATCAGTGACAGATCACATCGTGACCAGGAATACACGTTTGGATAAAATATGATATGAAGCACCTTGTCATTAAATAAATTACATTTTAAGTGCTGTTCTGCAATTAGGGCGGGGTGGCACCTGACTGACACAACGACAGCATTATACCGACAGCGTTTCACATCAATTTAATTCAGGTGAAAGCAAAATTAGTTACATCAGTATGATTTAATGTTAAAGTTATGTTGACAGCACATTTTGGATCGGATAATGTTTAAAGTAAAAGTTAACTTATTTACGTTAGGTTGTTGGAATTGCAGCAGGCTGTGCATGACCAAAGATCGTATATTGAGAGAAGATGATCTACCGCATGGTGATGTACAGCGCACACGATGTCCTACACAAAGTAGATTTACAGTCAGTCATATCATCATCCTTTTGTCACCTAAAAAATACCGAGGACATGACCTCGGTATCCTCAATGGTAGTTACGGCAATGGATATGACCCCTTAAAGTTCAACAATAAGGTTGTTTAAAATGGAGGTTAATTTATGTCTATTACAAAAGCTTTATTTTTGACACTGAATTTATGTAACCAAATTTTTTGCATTTGAATTTTGTGAACTGAATTTTTGTACATCAAATTATGTTGACAATTTCATTGTAAAAAAAAATCACTGTTTCAAAATTAAGTGTATAAAAATGTGTAAAAAACAATCAGTGCTGAAAAATTCAGTGTAGAAAAATGTGTTGCTTCAAAAAGCAAGACTCACTTCTGGTAAATTGATTGAAGCAATCAATCCTGTCTCAGAACCAGCCAATGAGGTGTCAAGTTTGAAGTCACGTGACACAGGTCTTGCAAAAGAGCATAAAAACGGCATTTAACTGGACTACCTTGGCATAATACACTATAATTAATGTAATGCCTGCTGAATGTTTTCAAACTACACAAATTATTCCAATCAGAAAATGGATGGATGGATGTGTTACAATCTGCACTTTTGAGTGACATACAAAGCTTTGCTTCATGCAGACCAGGTACGAACAGAGTGGGGCAGAGTGGGTGAGGCTTGTATGCGGAGCAGCTAGTGTCAGACAGAGGCACATTTCTACAGCAAAACAGTGATATAATATGTGGATGTTTGGCAACACTAAATTGGCCCTAGTGTGTGAATGTGAGTGTGAATGTTGTCTGTCTATCTGTGTTGGCCCTGTGATGAGGTGGCGACTTGTCCAGGGTGTACTCCGCCTTCCCCCCGAATGCAGCTGAGATAGGCTCCAGCACCCCCGCGACCCCGAACAGGACAAGCGGTAGAAAATGGATGGATGGATGTTTACCCTTGGTGTTTAGGTTTCGTCGTGTTTGTTGCATCTTTGTTGTTCTTGCTCAATTATAAAAGATGTCGATCAAGGAGGTGGTCTGTAGTTAAGGAGCAATGTTCATATATTCTCAATATTGTTTTATTGTTCATAGTTAAAGTACCCGTAATGTGGAAAAACAAGTTCCCTATGTTGAAGCTTTTATCATATACTGTATATCTGGTGGATGACACTGAAAGACTTCCAAATTTTGCATGTAAATAGATATGATCAAAATAGTATCAATCTCACTGAGATTCCCTAGCCATTTTGAGAGATAAAAAGCTAGCCAGCCACGTGATCGCATGACACAGAGGTAGGAACCGTAGATACCTTCCCCACCAACAACAATGGAAATCATACAGACTTTGTGAGAGCCAACAACGATAACTTTGGGGAAAATTATGATCCAGAAATGTATATTGTTGAGCTACAAGTTTTAGAATTTATGCTAAACAGATCCAGCTTGAGAGTAAAAAAGAAATACAAACCTCAAACATAATAAAACGATAGCTGACTGTGCAATGTCTGCTCTTACTTGGATGACGACTGGTAGGATGTTCATATCTCCCCGTTTATATGAAGCATTAGTGTTAGCAGTAGTTAGCGTTCATGCCTCACAAGGAAAAGGTTCTGGGTTCCTTTCCCGAGCTCAGGGTCTTTCTGTGTGGAGTTTGCATGTTCTCCCCGAGACTGTGTGGGTTCCCTCCAGGTACTCCGGCTTTCTCCCACCTCCAAAATCATACAACTATGTTATTTGGCCACATTAAATTGTCCCTAGTGTGTGAATGTAAGTGTGAATGTTGTTTGTCTATCTGTGTTGGCCCTGCGTTGAGGTGGCGACTTGTCCAGGGTGTACCCCGCCTTCTGCCCGAATGCAGCTGGAATAGGCTCCCGCCACCCCGCGACCCCAAAAGGGACAAGCGGGACAAGTAACAGAGCCAAGGCAGCATCAGGTCGAAATTCCCTCCTTGTTTGGAACCCATGCTAGCGAGTGAAAGCCGGGGCAATGTGGATCTATGACTGTCATTTTATCCGAGTAGGCTCCCTTCTTCTTCTTATTGTCTCCTCAGACAAAATGTTTACATTATTTGGTTGTTTTGCAGTCTACCATAATAGCAGTATTATGCTGTGTTCCATTTACCTGGGAATTGGGAAGTCGGAGCTGGGAATGACGTCACAGCCGAGTTCAGAGCGTTTCAGTTACGATGTCGGAAATCAAGATAGCCACATCCACGAAAGCTATTTTTGCGCTTGCCTTGTCTGAATACAATCAACTTATGGGAAAATATGCACTCTTTCTGCAACCTTCAAACACGGTGGATGAAGAGATAACACAGACGCTATTGCTAGGGACATGCAGCGTATATACCACATGAAGTAAATGTAGTTTACACTACAGTGACATTATTATAAACGCACAACAATACATTGTTTATGACTGATTTATTGCAACAAAAACTTATCAGAAGTGCTAAGAACGGATATAATAAAAGTGGACATCATTTTTTTTACATCCACAGCAGCCATCTTTGAAACCAACTCGGGGGTGGTAAGAATGCTGCGACTTTCTGAGTTGGAAATCTGACCAGGAGGGGAGTTCCAGTAGGAATTCTGACTACAAACTCCAAAATTCTGACTTCCCAGTACAAATGGAACGCTTGCACGTAGTCGTTCGCATCAACTTCCACCTTATTAACAAATAGGGAAAGGGGGTGACGTATGCCATAAAGCTAGTCAGCATATTTGTAATTTTTTTGTGTGGCAGGGTTCCTGCCACCCTCCTAAAAGTTGCTAAGTGCCAGGGAAATGGATACAGACCCCATCAGGCCATGACATAAGTGTCATTCATCTAGTTGTAAGTCCATGTAGCATCACAAAAGTTATGAAAAACATATATGAATGTTAAAAAGATATTTAGAGTTGCTTTAATATTATAAATCCCACATTCTATATTTTAAGTACGTTATGACTGTCATATAATTCAGTAAAAACTAAAGTTCATTCCATTTTTTAGACTGTCTGTTTAGTTTTTTACTAAAAAAAGCAACTCTGCATCCCGGAGGAAGAAGTTAAGAGGATCCAGTTGGAGCGAGCACACAGGATTGGCAGACGCAAGGAGGATGCTAAACCGAGACCTATGCTTGTAAAGTTTACTAACTCCAAATGCAAAGACGAAATGCTTGCTCTCTCCAGAAGACTGAAAGGTACTAAATTCTTCATGACCAGCCAATATCCAATCGAGGTGGTGGAGAAACGACGTAAGTTGATTCCAATTATGAAGTCCTTTAGGCAGAAAGGACAACAAGCTCGTCTTGTTGTGGATAAACTGTACGTTAACGGTGAGCTGTACAGAAGCATGTGAGGAACAATAACAATGTCGCGCAGTGATTGCGTCATCGCGACATCGCCATGGTAACGACTTGACGGATGTGTTTTGACATTTTGTTTGTGGAGCGTTTTAGTTTATTCTGGGACTGGACAATGTAGTTAGATGTTGGGAAACGGTCAGCGAATAATATATTTTGGGGGTTATGTGTTTGTTTGTCTTGCGTGCTGTGGTGTGAATGGTGTGTCTGTGAGTTTATTAGAGGGGATATTGGTTTCCTTGGAAATAGCAAGTGATGCTGCAGTTTTTAGTTATAAGATTTTCATGTCTATTAAACTTATGGTATTAAGAGAATCAATAAAATATACAATGAATTTACTTAGATTATATGGTTTATAGGAACGATAATGAAGTTGGAATAATTAGTTATAATTGCAATGGTCTTGCAGACAACAGAAAAAGAAAACTTATATTTATGTGGCTGAATGAAAAAAAACAAGATCATTTTTGTCTTCAAGAAACGCATTCAACACATTTAGATGAAGAAAAATGGAGAAAAGAATGGGATGGTCCAATTTTCTTTTCACATCCATCCATCTTCATCTTCAACCGCTTATCCGGAATCGGGTCGCGGGGACAGCAGCTCCAGCAAAGACCCCCAGACTTCCCTCTCCAGAGCAACATTTGCGACTTCCTCCTGGGGAATTCCGAAGCGTTCCCAGGCCAGAGAGGAGATGTAATCCCCCCATCTGGTCCTTGGCCTGCCGCGGGGCCTCCTCCCAGTGGGACGTGCAACGAGGACCTCCCTAGGGAGACGCTCGTGAGGCATCCGCACGAGATGCCCGAACCACCTAAGCTGGCTCCTTTCCAAGCGAAGGAGCAGCGGCTCTACTCCGAGTCTCTCTCGGGTGACTGCACTTCTCACCCTATCTCTAAGGGAGATGCCAGCCACCCTTCTGAGGAAACTCATTTCGGCCGCTTGTATCCGCGATCTTATTCTTTCGGTCATTACCCACACTTCATGACCATAGGTGAGAGTAAGAATGTAGATAGCTCGGTAGACCGAGAGCTTTGCCTTCTGGCTCAGCTCCCGTTTCGTCACAACAGTGCGGCAGAGAGACTGCAATACTGCCCCAGCTGCTCCGATTCTCCGGCTGATTTCCTTCTCCATCTTTCCCTCACTCGTGAACAAGACCCCGAGATACTTAAACTCCTCTACCTGGGACAGAGTCCTGTCCCCTACCCGGACTGTACAAACCATCGGTTTCCTGCTGAGAACCATGGCCTCAGATTTGGAGATGCTGATCCTCATTCCAGCCGCTGAACACTCGGCTTCGAACCGATCCAGTGAGAGCTGAAGGTCACGAACCGAAGGTGCCATCAGGACCACATCATCTGCAAACAGCAGTGATGCAACCTTTAGCCCCCCGAGACGTATACCCTCTCCGCCATGGCCACGACTCCGCCTAGAAATCCTGTCTATGAAAATGACAAACAGGATAGGTGACAGAGCGCAGCCCTGGCGGAGACCAACCCCCACTGGAAACGGATCCGACTTACATCCAAGCACCCGGACACAACTCTCGCTTTGGTTGTACAGAGATTGGATGGCCCTCAGCAGGGTTCCCCTCACTCCGTACTCCCTCAGCACCTCCCACAAGATCTCCCGAGGGACGCGGTCATACGCCTTCTCCAAATCCACAAAACACATGTAGACTGGATAGGCATACTCCCAGGCCCTCTCCAGGATTCCCGCAAGCGTAAAGAGTTGGTCAGTTGTTCCACGACCAGGACGGAATCCACATTGCTCCTCTTGACTCTGAGGTTCGACTATCGGCCGGACCCTCCTTTCCAGTACCTTGGCGTAAACTTTCCCAGGGAGGCTGAGTAGTGTGATACCCCTGTAATTAGCACACACCCTCTGGTCCCCCTTTTTGAAAAGGGGAACCACCACCCCAGTCTGCCACTCCCTCGGCACTGTCCCAGACTTCCACGCAATGTTGAAAAGGCGTATCAACCAAGACAGCCCATCAACACCCAGAGCCTTCAGCATTTCTGGACGGATCTCGTCAACCCCCGGAGCTTTGCCACTGTGGAGTTGTCTAACTACCTCAGTGACTTCACTCCGAGAGATCGACGTCGATCCCCCATCATCCTCAGGCCCTGCTCCTATCAGGGAGGGTGTGTCTGATGTAGTTGGGTTCAGGAGTTCCTCAAAGTGCTCTTTCCAACGCCCCACGACTTCCTCACTTGAAGTCAGCAAAGTCCCATCCTTGCCGTACACAGCTTGGATGGTTCCCTGCTTCCCCCTCCTGAGGTGCCGTATGGTCTTCCAGAACAGCTTTGGTTCCGCCCGATAGTCCTTCTCCATGGATTCCCCGAACTGCTCCCACACCCTCTGCTTAGCCTCGTCCACAGCCACGGCCGCTGCCCTTCGGGCCCGTCGGTACCTTGCAACTGCCTCCGGAGTCCCCCGGGATAACATACCCCGGTAGGACTCCTTCTTCAGTCGGACGGCTTCCCTGACCACCACTGTCCACCAGGGTGTTTGAGGGTTACCGCCCCTTGAGGCACCTAAGACCTTCTGGCCACAGCTCGCATCTGCAGCTTTAGCAATAGAGGCTTTGAACATTGCCCATTCCTGTTCAATGTCCCCAACCTCCACAGGGATGGCAGAGAAGTCCCGCCGGAGGTGGGAGTTGAAGTCCTTCCGGACAGAGGACTCCTCCAAACGTTCCCAGTTCACCCGCACTACACGCTTGGGTTTGCCAGGTCTGTCCAGAGGTTTCCCCCGCCATCTAACCCAACTCACCACCAGATGGTGATCAGTTGACAGTTCAGCCCCTCTCTTCACCCGAGTGTCCAAAACATACGGCCTCAGATCAGCTGATACGATTACAAAATCTATCATTGATCTTTGGCCTAGGGTGCTCTGGTACCAGGTACACCTATGAGCATCCTTATGCTTGAACATGGTGTTTGTTATCGCAAGTCCGTGACAAGCACAGAAGTCCAGTAACAATCCACCACTCAGGTTCAGATCAGGGAGACCGTTCCTCCCAATCACGCCAGTCCAAGTATCACTGTCATTGCCCACGTGCGCGTTGAAGTCCCCCAGCAAGACTATGGAATCCCCTGCCGGCGCCCCATACAGGACCCCATGCAAGGTATCCAAGAAGGCTGAATACTCTGAACTCCTGTTTGGTGCGTATGCACAAACAACAGTCAGAGTTTTCCCCCCTCCAACCCTAAGGCGAAGGGAGGCGACCCTCTTGTCCACTGGGGTGAACTCCAACGTACAGGCACTCAGCCGGGGACTCGTGAGTATCCCCACACCCGCCTGTGCCCTCACACCCTGAGCAACTCCAGAAGTGAACAAGGTCCATCCCTTGTCCAGGAGTGTGGTTTCAGAGCCCTTGCTATACGTAGAGGTAAGCCCCACCAGATCCAACCGGTAGCGCTCCACCTCTCGCACCAGCTCAGGCTCCTTCCCCACCAGCGTAGAGACGTTCCACGTCCCGAAAGTCAGCCTCTGCTGCCCCGAATTGGTCCGTCCGAAGCCTCCACTTTCACCGCCATCCACTTGGCAGCGCACCCGACCCCACTGGTTCCGACCGCGGGTGGTGGGCCCACGTGGCAGAGAAGATGGTGTGTCCACGTAGCTTCTTCGGGCTGTGCCCGGCCGGGCTCCGTGGCAAGCCCGGCCACCAGGCGCTCGCTGACGAGCCCTACCTCCGGGCCTAGCTCCGGAGGAGGGCCCCGGGCTTCCTCCGGGCCGGGTAACGCATCCTCTTTTAGTGTAGTTCATGGGGGGTATCGTAACCCTGATGGGGGGGGCATTCGGGTGCTACACATTGCCCAAGGGTGACCCGGAACTATGTAAGGCAGGGGCGTTCAACTCCCTGAGGCTTAATACAAGCCCACATACCTTTTCACATGGTTACAGAAATTCAGAAGGTGTTATGATTTTGATAAAAAAAACTTTTAATTTTAAATTTAACTCTATGGAAAAAGACTCACAAGGACGTTGGCTAATATTAAATATGATTATTCAAGGTCAAAAGATGTGTGTTTTGAATCTGTATGGGCCAAATGTTGATGAACCTTCCTTTTTTGAAGAAATAAGTGACATGTTGCAAGAACAACAAGGGGAAATTATTATTGTGGGGGACTTTAACGTTGCTTTGGATAAAGTTCTGGACCGAAAAGGGAATTTTTTAATGGATTATCATCCTCAATCTTTACAAAAGATTCAAAATGTTATGGATGCATTTGATTTAATTGATATCTGGAGATTCAAAAACCCTAGGTTAGTACGGTATACATGGAGAAGACAAAACCAGGCAAGTCGTATTGACTATTTTTTTATATCATTTTCATTGCTAAACAAAGTGACTGCAATATCAATCGATGATAAATTGCGTTCTGATCATAATTGTATAGGAATAAATATTGCAATTGAAGATAATACACGTGGGCCCGGATATTGGAAGTTTAGTCAAATGCATCTACAGGATGATGAATTTATTGAAAAAACAAAGCAATTTATTACTGACTTTTTAAAAAAAATAATGTAGGATCTTCAAATCCCCAAATAGTCTGGGAAGCCTTCAAATGTTGTTTTAGGTGATATGCCATTGCATACTCTTCATGGAAAAAAAAAATTAAAGCGGCAGAACAGGAATTAAAGAAAGAAATTGAGGATTTACAAAAAAACATTGACAGTAATGATAATCTTACTAGTGAACAACTGAATACCTTTACAGCCAAACAAGAGGAGTTAGCAGATTTAGTTGAAAAACAGTTATTGAAAAGTTATGACTGCAACAGAGCAATCTGGATGAAAAAAGGTGAGAAGTGTTAAAAATACTTTTTAAATATCCAAACAAAAAATCGTTCTAAAAAGAACATTTCCAAGCTTATTAAAACAAATGGAAAGGTATTGGATACACACACCACATTGTTGAAAGAAATGGAAAATTACTTTAAAAACATTTTTTCTAATCCAGTAATCCCTCCTGAAACTACAACATTTTTTCCAGAAAATTATGAAATAAAATTGAATTCGGAAGAAAGCCATTCATGTGAAGGCCTCATTAGAGAGGAAGAACTTGTGGAAGCTGTTAAATCTTTTCATCCAGGGAAAACCCCAGGATTAGATGGAATACCTATTGAGGTTTATCAAGTATTTTATGAAGATCTTAAGAAACCATTACTTTCTAGTTTTAATTACTCATATAAAACAGGTTTTTTGTCCAACAGAAGGTCTTATTTCTTTATTATTGAAACAGGAAATAAATGGTCAGTATAAAGACCCAGTTCATCTAAAAAATTGGAGACCAATAACACTTCAGTGTTATGATGCTAAGATCCTGGCAAAATGTTTGGCTACATGACTTAAGTCTGTTTTGTCAAACATTATTCACCAAGATCAATCAGGCTTCCTACAAGGAAGAAACATAGGAAATAATATTAGACAGTTATTAGAAATTATAGAAAATTATAATATGGAAAATAAAAGAGGATTCATTTTTGTAGCCGACCTGGAGAAGGCTTTTGACAAAATTAGCTTGGATTTTGTTTGTAAAAGCTTAGTTTTTTTCAATTTTGGCAACTCTGGATCAAGACGCTATATGATAAAACTAACTGTAGAATTATCAATAATGGATACATCTCTGGGACAATACCTCTATTAAGAGGTCTAAAACAAGGGTGCCCTTTGTCTCCATACTTATTTATTATTGCTATGGAAATATTGGCGATTAAAGTTAGATTGAATAAAAATATTGAAGGGCACAGTAATAATAATATTGAAAGTAAAATAACAATGTATGCAGACGATACAAGCTTCTTTATAAGCCCCAATCCTCATTGTTTGCAAAACCTTCTTGATCTTTTGGACATATTTTCACAGCAATCTGGGCTTAAGCTAAATTATGATAAATGTAAAATATTAAGGATCGGAAATCTAAAGGGAACGTCCTTTCGAATGGAATGCAAAGTGCCTGTTTTGTGGACAGATGGACCAGTTAACATACTTGGTGTTGTTGTCCCAGAGAACCTGGAAGATCTAGGCTCAGTAAATTATGATAATCGACTAAGAAAGCTGGATAGAATTATGCAATTATGGAAAGGGAAATCCTTAACCTTGTATGGTAAAATATCTATTGTCAACTCGTTAATTATTCCTCAATTTATTTATTTGTTTTGGTCATTACCAGCTCCATCACAAAACTTTTTTAAGATTTATGAGCGGAGGGTCTTCGATTTTGTCTGGGACGGCAAATCAGAAAGGATTAAAAGAAAGGTTTTGTACAATGAATATGAATATGGGGGCCTGAAACTTCTCAACCTTGAAGCTATGTGTCTGTCTTTAAAAGCATCAAAAATACTCAGAATAAACATAAAAATACAGAATGTGGCATTTGCAATATTGACTATGAACAATAAAACACAGATTTTTTTTTTTTAATGATCGTTGCTCCTCTACTTCCCAGACCAACTCCTTAATCGACATCTTTTATAATCAAGCAAGAGCAACAAAGATGCAACAAACAAAGTGAAAAATAATGGCAAAAGGATAAAAAACATCCACTTATTTGATATAATAAACTTCTTTTCTGCAGAACTTTGTTGTAGAAATCTGCCTCTGTCTGACACTTGCGTTTGCGAGGTCTCAGGCTTGTTGCTGCCCCGCCCACTCTGACCCGTACCTCGTCTGCATGAAGCAGTGCTTCCTATGGTCACTGTAGTAACCCGTATGTCACTCAAAAGTGCAGATTTTAACCATTGGAATCATTTCTATTGTTTGAAAACATCCAGCATGCCACATTGAAGTGTTTATTATGGTGTATTATGCCAAGGTATCCCAGTTAACTGCCATGTTTATGCTGTTTTGCACGACACATGTCACGTGACTTCAAACTTGACACCTCATTGGTTGGTTGGTTCTGAGACAGATCAATTGCTTCAGCCTTAATTTACCGGAAATTAGTCTTGCTTTTTTAGGCAGCAAATTTTTCAACACTGGATTTTTTTACATAGAAATTTTGTACTCTGATTTTTTTTTTACACTGACTTTTTATACTCTTGTTACTTTCCACGTAGTGGTGGTTTGTTTGTTTTGTGTTTCTTCTTCTTTTGTTTGTACAGGTCACACTCAATCACTGCCTCTGCTGCTAATCAACCAGTTCCTGTTCCCAGCTGCTCCTCATTTCACCTGTTGATCAGCCAGCCAATCCCAGTCCACCATTCATCATCCTGTGCTGCTTAAAACCACCTGCTCACCACTGGATCGGGTAGATTCTTTTTCTGACATGCTATGTGGAGCTTTGAGAGATGTTACTTTGTCTTTGGCGCTATTTTGTTTTGTAATCATTTTTGTTAAGCTCTTTGCTAAACTTGTGCCACCTGTTTTTTTGTCTTCCTTTTTGTTTGACCTTTCAACTTTTGTAAGTATTTGCAGCCTAGTCTTGGGAAAGGTTAGACAGAGGCCTCTATACACTACACATGTAGGATTTGTTTGTGTATAGTAGTGATGGGTTGATGAGGCCTCATGAAGCGTTTCGACACATTGCAAAACTGTATTGATACTGTGTCGATACTGTGTCACTAAATACTGCCATCTGCTGGACATTAAAAATCCCTACAGGCAACCTATGGACCGACTCAACTGACACTGATATTATGACCTAGTATATACAATAATATAAACCAAGTCATTGTATTTCATTTAGGATTATTTCATATCTTCATTTAAATAAAAATATATTTTTTAGATACAGTCAAATAATGTGAACATGTATCATGACTAGGATGGTAGAAGGTGGGGATTGAACCCCAGTGACCAATTGCTGGCACAGCCACGCTACCAACTTCGCCACGCCGTCATTCCTGTACCTTCTCTAGTAACAGTAGTGATGGGTCCACACAGATGCATCGGCGCATGCGTCGAGCTCATAGAGCGAAACCCTGTGTCGGTGCGCGTACCGCTTTTAGAAAGTCACGTGACCGATCATGAGCTGCTTTGGTCACGTGACCGATACGCGAACTGCATCGCACTGACGCCTCCTCTGTGCCCTGTGAGCAACATTCCCTCTAAGGTGCGCGCCTGCGCAATTGCGCAGTGCTCAAGCGTCCTCCGCGCACACCGTGCGCCGCACAGCCAATATATGCCGCGCACCAAATCAAACCCATCTGAATTCTAAACAAAATAAACACATTTATTCTGTGTAATTTTGAAATGCAACTTTGAGTGACAGTGACAGCAAGCGGCCCTAACGGTGTTCGTCAACAACACGCATTGCGCCGCTTCCTAATAAACACAGTTTGACGCGCAGGCGTCAGTGCGATACAGTTCATGAGCGGTCACGTGACCAGAACAGCTCATGAGCGGTCACGTGACCAAAACAGCTCGTGTTCGGTCACGTGACTTTCTAAAAGCGATACGCGCACCGACACAGGGTATCGCTCTATGAGCTCGACGCATGCGCCGATGCATCGGTGTTGCCGGACCCATCACTAGTGTATAGAGACACCAGGCTTAGTGGTGGCTGTCACCCTTGTATGTTTTGGACCCCCTCTTTGACTAGAGTAGGTAGGTAGGTTTTTGGTTTATGCTAATTAAATAGCTTTAGTTAGTAAGCTTACCTTTCTTTTTCACAGGTGTCTTTTGGTATGTTTTGTTCATTTCTTTGACAGCACCTGTATTCCCAAGCTAGGCTAGTGTTGTGTCTTGTTGTAACCCCCCATGGTTACTTTTCAATAATTCTAGTTTTTTGTTTTCAAATCTTGGCTTCTGTGTCTTTAATTTACAACTCATTTGGTTTATACACTTTTATGTTGCGTTCCCCTACGATCCCTAGACTCTGAGCCATCTGGGAATGTAACACTGGATTTTTATATGCTGAATTTTTATGCACTGAATTTTTGTACACATTTTTATACATTTAATTTTTTTACACTGAATTTTAAAACACTGAATTTGTTTTCAATGAAATTGTCACCATAATTTGATGTAAAAAAAATAATTTACAAAATGCAAAATAAATCAGTTACATCAATTCTGTGTCCAAAAAAAATTTACCTCCATAATTTAAATCCAATTAGGAATGTATAACACTAACTAAACCCCCTGTTTCATTCCTCATGTTTAAAGATGTGTTATGTCACCGGCTCAAGATAAATTATATCACCTGTTTAAAAAATACATTTAGAAACTAAACTTTGTACACTTTTATACAGGTTGAATGGCAGGAGCCCACCCACTGAAGGGAGTTGGAAAAATATACAATTGTCGCCGTGCAGAGATTAAAAAGGTGAGCAAGATCATAAATCATGCCAAACACCACCCTTAAAACATGGCGTTTCTCTGTGGGTGTGTATATCCTGAAGGTTAGAATCAGACAGAGTTTCAATAAACACTAGAGCCCTCGAAGCTTCTACCTAATTGTGACAAACAGCAGCTGTAAGTTTCACATTTGCTTCTCATCGCAGCCAAAAACCCTTGATTAGACCTTGGAACAGAGGCATCGATAAATTTGAAAGACAGGGGAGGCTTAATCCCATAAAATGCAATTAGCTAAATTTTACCTTACACTAGAAAGTAAAGGAAAATTTGAAATATTTATAATCATATTCAACTGAATGACAGGTACATCATTATTAAAAACTTGTTGTAAAACTTTTTTTTTGTTTTGTTTTTTACAAAACCCAAAACCAGTGAAGTTGGCATGTTGTGTAATTTGTAAATAAAAACAGAATAAAATGATTTGCAAATTCTTTTCAACTTATATTCAATTGAATAGACTGCAAAGACAAGATATTTAATGTTTGAACTGAGACACTTAATTTTTTTTTTTGCAAATAATTATTAACTTAGAATTTAATGGCAGCAACACATTGTAAAAAAAAGTTGGCACAGGAGTATTTTTACCACTGTGTTATACATGGCCTTTCCTTTCCAATTTTTTAAGCTTTTCAGGTGGAATTCTTTCCCATTCTTGCTTGATATACAGTTTAAGTTGTTCAACAGTCCGGGATCTCAGTTGTGGTATTTTAGGCTTCATATTGCGCCACACATTCTCAATGGGAGGTAGGTCTGGACTACAGGCAGGCCAGTCTAGTACCCGCACTCTTTTGCTATGAAGCCACACTGTTGTAACATGTGGCTTGGCATTGTCTTGCTGAAATAAGCAGGGGCGTCCATGGTAACGTTGCTTGGATGACAACATATGTTACTCCAAAACCTTTCAGCATTAATGGTGCCTTCACAGATGTGTAAGTTACCCATGCCTTGGGCACTAATACACCCTCATACCATCACAGATGCTGGCTTTCGAACTTTGCGCCTATAACAATCTGGATGGTTCTTTTCCTCTTTGTTCCGGAGGACACAACGTCCACAGTTTCCAAAAACAATTTGAAATGTGGACTCGTCAGGCCACAGAACACTTTTCCACTTTGCATCAGTCCATCTTAGATGAGCTCTGGCCCAGCGAGCTGGCGGCGTTTCTGGGTGTTGTTGATAAATGGCTTTCGCTTTGCATAGTAGAGTTTTAACTTGCATACAGATGTAACGACGAACTGTAGTTACTGACAGTGGTTTTCTGAAGTGTTCCTGAGCCCATGTGGTGATATCCTTTACACACTGCTGTTGCTTTTTGATGCTGTACCGCCTGAGGTCCGTAATATCAGCGCTTACGTGCAGTAATTTCTCCAGATTCTCTGAATCTTTTGATGATATTACGGACCGTAGATGGGGAAATCCCTAAAGTCCTTGCAATAGCTCATTGAGAAATGTTCTTAAACTGTTCGACAATTTGCTTACGCATTTGTTCACAAAGTGGTGACCCTCGCCCCATCTTTGTTTGTGAATGACTGAGCATTTCATGGAAGCTGCTTTTATACCCAAGCATGTTCCCAATTAGCCTGTTCTCCTGTGGGATGTTCCAAATAAGTGTTTGATGAGCATTCCTCAACTTTCTCAGTCTTTTTTGCCACTTGTGCCAGCTTTTTTGAAACATGTTGCAGGCATCAAATTCCAAATGAGCTAATATTTGCAAAAAATAACAAAGTTTTCCAGTTCGAACGTTAAGTATCTTGTCTTTGCAGTCTATTCAATTGAATATAAGTTGAAAAGGATTAGTAAATCATTGTATTCTGTTTTTATTTACGATTTACACAACGTGCCAACTTCACTGGTTTTGGGGTTTGTACAAGAACATACAAATACGTTTAGTATTAACTGTTGTTTCGTAAAAACATACAAACAAAAATAACTAACTAAACAAAACAACACCAAATAATTTAGGTCAATTAAAAGTCTTATAGATGCATTATAAAGTGTAAATTCCCCATTACGGTACAAAATGAATCTTTATAAAATAATTCACATCTCTTTACAATTGTGCTCCATATTTCTCAGTATTTACTGCAGAGACTAGTAAATCGAAAACCGCACAGTAATTGAAAGCACATTTTAAGAGCCAGCGTAATGTACCTGAGCAGGTGATTCCAGCGTCTTCATGATGGCCACAGTTGTGGTTGCCCCATCCAAGGCTGGCACATTTTGTCAGCTGTGGTTCATTTCCCTGACAATTGATATTGTCCAGAAGAATGTGGCCAGTGCCGTAGCCAAAGTAAGAGTTTGTATGAGCTGAAATAACGTGGCCACAGCCTATCTGCCGGCACACAACTTCAGCCTCTCTCACGTCCCAATCGTCATCACACACTGTCCCCCACCTGCCCTGATGGTAGATCTCCACCCGACCCTGACACAAGTCCATTCCATCCACCAGACGGACCGTGCCATCTAAAGAGAGAACATATTTATTAAGTGGAATACAGTCTTGTCAGGAAACGTGTATGGCAATGTCAATTTGGGGTGGGCAGTTAAAAAAAAAAATATCGATGGTATCTAAGGGTCATTTCAGTATCGAATTTATGTGATGAGGTTGAAAGGTTGTTTTCTTATTCATATTGTAACATTATTAAGATAGTTGTATCTACGTATTGTTTTATTTTCCTTGGACACAGGAATGTTTTAGGGGCAAAAACCCAAATTATTTTAATTAGAGCCAATACTTGGGGTGTCCTGATCAGATATTGATATTGGATATTGTTCAGATATCAGCAAAAAAAATAAGTATCGGATGACATGGTCTTGCATGTACAATCTGTGATATAATGTTCAATACAAGCATTCCTGCAGCCTATTTACTTGTGCAAAGCTAAGAGTAATCAACAATAAGCATGCCCGCATCATTCAGTGTTGTGCATCATGAGAATAATTTTATGAATTATTGTGACCACAAGGTGTCGCTAAAACAAAAACACTCCACTTCAAAAGCAGAAATCTGCCATAAGGTTAGTGTTTTCATACCTAGCACTGTTCTCTGAATAATTTCACTTGATTAAATATTTTCCAACATTCCATCCATCCATCCATCCATTTTCTACTGCTTGTCTCTTTCATGGTCGCAAGGGGGCAGTAGCCTATCCCAGCTGCACTCGGGTGAAAGGCAGGGTACATACACCCTGGACAAGTCCCCACCTCATCGCAGGGGCCAACACAGATAGACAGACAAGCATTCACGCTCACATTCACACACTAGGGCCAATTTAGTGTTGCCAATCAACCTATCCCCAGGTGCATGTTTTTGGAGGTGGGAGGAAGCCAGTGAGCTTGGAAGGAACCCACGCAGTTTTGGGGAGAACTTGCTTTCCACACTACAAAATATTCGTAATTGTAATATGTAAGTATGGATGATTCCTGCTTGTATCATTTCGGACTGATATTAGTATCGGCCAACACAAAAGTTATTTTTCACTAACTTTATTTAGCTCACATCAAATCGGAGTGTTGCTGGTTACTGGGGTTCAATTCCCACCTTCTACCTTCCTAGTCACGTCCGTTGTGTCCTTGGGCAAGACACTTCACCCTTTGCCTCTGATGGCTGCTGGTAGCGCCTTGCATGGCAGCTCCCGCCATCAGTGTGTGAATGTGTGTGTGAATGGGTACATGTGGTAATACTGTCGAAGCGCTTTGAGTACCTTGAAGGTAGAAAAGCGCTATACAAGTACAACCCATTTATCATTATCATTGCATGCAAGTAAAGGGAATAAGGAAATATTTATTTTTATTATTTGGATATTGTTACTTTGTCTTCTATTGTATTTCTATATTGTTTGCTTAAATCTTTGACTTGTGTTGTAATCCAGATCAACACAATAAAGTCAAAACTATACAAGCAATTAGGAACTTAAAAATATATATATTTAAGTATGAAGTATCAGAATCTGTATCGGCAATACCGGCCTTCTGTATCAGATAGAAATACAATGTACAATACAATGAATACAATGACTTGGGTGCATGAGAACATCAATAGAAAAGCAATGTTGTTCACGGAATTGTACTTTCAGAATGGAAAAATAATTAAATGCAACATGCTTTGTGATGAGGTGGCAACTTGTCCACGGTGTACCCCACCTCCCGCCCGAATGCAGCTGAGATGGGCTCCAGCACCCCCCGCGACCCCAAAAGGGACAAGCGGTAGAAAATGGATGGATGGATGCTTGTTCTGACTATTGCCAATGTCCACATCTCAGATGCTTGCAAATATGTCTTAACCCTACAGTTTGTACACCAGCTCAAAACCCAATGGGCGTCATCCAAGTGAAAATAAAATAAATACTTTTTTTTTTTAATGTTTATTTTAAAATAAATTAAAAAGATTCAAATGGTAAAACAATAGAGAAAAAGTTAACTAAAAACTATGTTTGTCATATAAGCATCTAAACAATTCCATAACGAGTGTAAGTGATTGTGTAGATTGTTCAACAGCCGAGCCACGTCACTGACCTGCACTTTTCTGCTGATGTTTGAGTCATCCTCCAAATGGGTCAATTTGGACTCTAACGTAAAAGCCTTAAGTGACAACCTACACAGGTATCTAGACCTGTTTTGAGAGTTTGTAGGGGCCATACCACCTTCTTGGTGTTTTAATGACATCAGTGTTTTGGACAGTGGCGCACCTCCTCATCAATTACCTCTCTCAATTTTTCTACACCATACAACACCCAGGGTAGACAACTGCTAGCTGTGTGGACACAAGAAACTCAGGCAGGTCCTTCCAAAGCATGGGACGCGGTCATGTGCATTGAACCAACTGGTGGCCCTTTCCTTGTCTACCCAACAGGCTGGCTAAATAAGGGAGTGTTTGTAAAATGTTTGGATCACTTTGATTACTTTCATCCCATAACACTGTCCCTGATGAAAGTGTTACTTAAGCTCTGGAAGATTTGACCTCTCTTGCAAATGACTCCACAGTCACACACTAGCGGTGTGGCTTCATTTGTAGCCACAGTTGCCCTGGGGTACATTGGTGGAAACGTGGATGCCATTTTGCTCCAACGGCCTCTCCGATCACCAAACACATTTAAATACCAGTATATACTAGGACAAAACATCACTGACTGCAGAAATTGGGTCAAACCGCCAATCCGCTAGTCTCAGAGAACCTGCTGTATCGCCTGAGCCACCACCACCTTCTCAATACTTAAACAGTCTGGATGATGCAACTTTATCCAGTCTGGAGATGGTATGTGTGTTGCTTATTAATCAGTCTTTCAAATATTTTAGAGAGGCAGAATGCAATGGAGATGGTTCTGCGAAAGATCAGCATTGTCACCCCCTTTAAAAAAGTGTGGTGACTGCATAAGATTTCTGGTCCGAAGCAAACACACCAGTTCAAAGACCGAGATTGAACAGACAAAAGAGAGGTTTGGTCACCCATTCGCTAGAAAAGCTATAGTTACTGTGCAGGGAGTACTTACCTAAGTATGTGTTCCTGGAGGACATTGTGGTAACATCCCCTGAAGCTTTTGCTCCTACAACCAGTGGTTCTATCGGCAAGGAAGTTGTATTAGTTACCCTTTACTATTCCATATACCTGTAAATTATGACATACAGTGCATCACTTTGCTTCACGTTTTCCCTATTTTATTAGTTTTATTTTTTGGAAATGGAATACATTTTTTTTTTGTTTAAAAAAAATTCCACCAACAATACCCCATAATGACAATGTGAAATGTTTTTGGGTTTTTTTCACATTTATTATACATAATAAAAAGTAGAAATCACATGTACATAAGTACCGATATTCACAGCCTTTGCTCAATACTTTGTTGATGCATCTTTGGCAGCAATTACAGCCTCAAGTCATTTTGAATATGATGCAAAAAGCTTGGCACACCTATCTTTGGGCAGTTCGGCCCATTCGCCTTTGCAGCACCTCTCAAGCTCAATCAGGTTGGATGGGAAGCGTTGTTTTTTATCCAGAATGTCTCTGTACATTACTGCATTAAACTTTCCCTCTATCCTGACTAGTCACCCAGTTGATGCTGCTGGAAAAATATCCCCACAGCATGATGCTGCAACAACTTTATTTTATAAAACAATTTTCCAAGATGACGCCGCTGTAGTGGCTGGTGGCAGGAGCTCTGTGCTCTTGTATCCTTTTGTGTTCCTGATGTTTCCCTCTTGTTTTCATGTGTTTTTTTGCCTTTTGGTTCTGGACCTTTTGGGACTGTGCGACAAGGAGTGGCACTTTCGTGACTTCTGCGGTGCTTTTTTGTGAACTTCTGGATCTGCCTCCCGGGAGCCTTTTGGCCATGGAGACCAGTTGCTGGGTCTCTGCCACACCATAGTCCTTTTGGAGAGACTGGGGGAGATGTGGATGAAGAGACAGGGCTGCGGAGCTGGCACTGAGCGCTGGGACGAACAAGCTTCACAGTGTCTTGGCTGAATGAGCAGGTATAGGACACCTCGGTCTCTCCGCATCCTCGCTCATCCATGCATACTGGACACTGGCTGAGAGTTAGTGGGCGGCCGAGGGTGGAGTCTGCTCTCTTGGTTGCTTTGTTGGGTCTGCTCCTGTCTCTGGCCATGCTCCCCCCACCCGAGCAGACGATACACCGCAGAGGCCACCACAGTGTATTTGGGTGTTGAAATTATGTTTTTGTTTGGTTGCTTGTCTATGCATGGTGCAATCGTGTGTGCGCAATATATATTATTGGTAATTTTTGTTTCTTGTTTTATTTTTGTAGCTGTATGTAGAAATGGTACCGCTGGAGTGGCAGCTGGTTGCATCAGCTCTGCTCTTTTAATGTCTTTAATGTCCTTTATATTATTTGATTTTTCCCTCTTACTTATTTATGTGTGCTATGGCTACGAGGGTTTTTTTTCCCTTGGCCTCTGTCTTTTCTTTTTACTCACCCCCCCTGTTTCTGGTGGTCAGAGTATTTCAGGTACATTTTAGCAAACATTTCACTATGAAATGGCTTCCTTCTGGCCACTATACCATACAGACCTGGTTTGTAGATTGCTGCAGAGATGGTTGTCTTTCTGAAAGGTTATCAGCTCTCCACAGGAATTCTGTAGCTCTGACAGTTACCATCAGGTTATTAGTCACCTCCCTGACTAGACTAAGATGAATGCAGCAATGTACGAGACATCCTGAATAAAAACCAACGCTTCCCATCCAATCTAATGGAGCTTAAAGGCCTACTGAGTCCCACTACTACCGACCACGCAGTCTGATAGTTTATATATCAATGATGAAATCTTAACATTATAACACATGCCAATACGGCCGAGTTAACTTATAAAGTGACATTTTAAATTTGCCGCTAAACTTCCGGTTCGAAACGCCTCTGAGGATGACGTATGCGCGTGACGTAGACCGGCGAACACGGGTATGCCTTCCACATTGAAGCCAATACGAAAAAGCTCTGTTTTCATTTCATAATTCCACAGTATTCTGGACATCTGTGTTCGTGAATCTGTTGCAATCATGTTCATTGCATTATGGAGAAAGAAGCTGAGCAAGCAAAGAAGAAAGTTGTCGGTGCGAAATGGACGTATTTTTCGAACGTAGTCCGCAACAACAGTACACAGCCGGCGCTTCTTTGTTTACATTCCCGAAAGATGCAGTCAAGATGGAAGAACTCGGATAACAGAGACTCTAACCAGGAGGACTTTTGACTTCGATACACAGACGCCTGTAGAGAACTGGGACAACAGACTCTTACCAGGATTACTTTGATTTAGATGACAAAGACGCAGACGTGCTACTGTGAGTATGCAGCTTTGGCTTCTAAACATTTGATCGCTTGACCGTATGTGCGCAACTTTTTTTTGCGTATGTACGTAACTTTTTTAAAATATATAAGCTTTATGAACCTTGGGTTAGGTGAACGGTCTTTTGGGCTGAGTGATTGTGTGTGTTGATCAGGTGTTTGAATTGTATTGGCGTGTTCTATGGAGCTAGGAGCTAGCATAGGAGCTAGGAGCTAGCATAACAAACACGCAGGTGTTTTTATGCAGGATTAATTTGTGGCATATTAAATATAAGCCTGGTTGTGTTGTGGCTAATAGAGTAAATATAAGTCTTGTGTTTATTTACTGTTTTAGTCATTCCCAGCTGAATACCAGGTACCGTGAGTATGCAGCCTTGGCTGCTAAACATTTGATAGCTTGACCGTACGTGCGCGTCACGTACGTAACTTTTTAAAAATATATGAGCTTTATGAACCTTGGGTTAGGTGAACGGTCTTTTGGGCTGAGTGATTGTGTGTGTTGATCAGGTGTTTGAATTGTATTGGCATGTTTTATGGAGCTAGGAGCTAGCATAGGAGCTAGGAGCTAGCATAACAAACACGCAGGTGTTTTTATGCAGGATTAATTTGTGGCATATTAAATATAAGCCTGGTTGTGTTGTGGCTAATAGAGTATATATATGTCTTGTGTTTATTTACTGTTGTAGTCATTCCCAGCTGAATATCAGGTACCGTGAGTATGCAGCCTTGGCTGCTAAACATTTGATAGCTTGACCGTATGTGCGCGTCACATACGTAACTTTTTAAAAATATATAAGCTTTATGAACCTTGGGTTAGGTGAACGGTCTTTTGGGCTGAGTGATTGTGTGTGTTGATCAGGTGTTTGAATTGTATTGGCGTGTTCTATGGAGCTAGGAGCTAGCAGAGGAGCTAGCATAACAAACACGTAGGTGTTTTTATGCAGGATTAATTTGTGGCATATTAAATATAAGCCTGGTTGTGTTGTGGCTAATAGAGTATATATATGTCTTGTGTTTATTTACTGTTGTAGTCATTCCCAGCTGAATATCAGGTCACCCCCGGCTCTCACAGCATCTTCCCTATCTGAATAGCTTCAACTCCCCACTAGTCCTTCACTTGCACTTTACTCATCCACAAATCTTTCATCCTCGCTCAAATTAATGGGGAAATTGTCGCTTTCTCGGTCCGAATCTCTCTCACTTCATGCGGCCATCATTGTAAACAATAGGGAACTTTGCGTATATGTTCAACTGACTACGTCACGCTACTTCCGGTAGGGGCAAGCCTTTTTTTTATCAGATACCAAAAGTTGCAATCTTTATCGTCGTTGTTCTATACTAAATCCTTTCAGCAAAAATATGGCAATATCGCGAAATGATCAAGTATGACACATAGAAAAGATCTGCTATCCCCGTTTAAATAAAAAAAATTCATTTCAGTAGGCCTTTAAGAGGTGCTGCAAAGAAAAAACGGGCAAAGAGGAATTGGCGAAACTAAACAAAGATAGGTGTGCCAAGCTTGTGGCATTGTATTAAAAAAGACTTGAGGTTGTAACTGCTGTGAAAGGTGCATCAAAGAAGTATTTAACAAACCTGTGAATACTTATGTACATGTGATTTTTTTAAGTTTTATAGTTTCAATGAATTTGCAAAAAAAATTAAAATAACTTTTGTCATTGTCATTGTGGTGTATTGTCTCTAGAATTTTGAGGACAAGAATTAATGTATTCCATTTTAGAATAAGGCTGTAACATAACAAAATGCAGAAAACGTGTAGCGCTGTGAATACTTTCCAAATGCATTGTAATTGAAGACTTGACATTCTCAATTACCTCGACATATTATGGCCACGTCCTCATAGTGGTAACAGTTGTGTACGCCCCAGTTTAGACTGTCACACTGACCAAGGTTTGTTTCACTCCCTTTGCAGTCCACGTTGTCCAGCACGATTAATCCTGTGCCTTGTCCATACTGAGAGCTGCTACCCATTGCGACAGCCACGCCGCAGTCTAGCTGGCGACACACAACTTGGGCATCCACCATGTCCCAGTCATCATCGCAGACTGTGCCCCAGGTATCATTGTAGCGCACCTCCACACGACCCTCACATCTGTTATTCCCATTTACCAGTTCCACTTTGAGGAGAAAATAACATATCATTTTTTTGGTCATTTTTTTTTCAAAAAACATACATACTACAGCAGTGGTTCTTAACCTTGTTGGAGGTACCGAACCCCACCAGTTTCATATGCGCATTAACCGAACCCTTCTTTAGTGAAAAATAAAATGTTTTTTTTCAAATTCAAGACAAAGTTATATGTTTTTGGTAACACTTTAGTATGGGAAACATTTTCTAAGTAACAAATACTTAATTTAGAGTTTTTTTGGACACTAGGGGAACATATTCTAAGTAACAAAGACTTAATTTAGAGTTATTTGGTTAGGGTTAGGGTTATAATGAGGCCATGCCGAATAAGGCATTAATAAGTACTTAATAATGACTAATTAAGAGCCAATATGTTACTAATTTGCATGTTAATAAGCAACTAATTAATGGTGAATATGTTCCCCATACTAAAGTGTTACCATGTTTTTATACTGGTGCACAAAATGAACCGTGCATGAACATCACCTTGTTCGAACAACAAAACCAACACAGTGCATATACTCACAACAAATTACACACAGTGTGACTTCTGCTGTTGCCGTATCCGTAATACGCCGATAGGGAGAATTTTTTATTTACACGATGTGTGTCTTGACCTTCGCCGAACCCCTGAGCCCGACTAACCGAACCCCTAGGGTTCGATCGAATCCAGGTTAAGAACCACTGTACTACAGGGAAAAATAGGGATGGTAATTGATAAGAGTTGTCTGGTTCTGAATCCACTTTTGTTTCTGCTTGACGATTTCGTTCTTTACTGGTTCTCTAATCGATTCTTGTTTTGTAAAAAAAAAAAAAAGTACAAAAAGGTAGATTAGTATCATTTGTGTTTAATATGAAACTAACATATGACAAAGCCAACAGTGATGTCTTAAGAGGCGTGTAGCATTGGACAAAAAAAATTTTGAAAATAAATATAAGAAATGAATATTATTCTGTAGAATTTAACAAAATAAAACATATGTGAAAATTACTCAAGAATCAACATTTTTAAAACGTTTAAAAATCTTTTGTCATCTCCCTAGAAAATATATTGGTGACACTCAAAATATTAGAATATTTTTTTAGAGTTACAAGATGAAACGAACATGCAACACATGGTATTTCAAGCCTTCTTTTGATTTAATTTCGGTGGTTATGGTTTACCGTTTATGAAAACCTTGAATTGAAATTCTCAGAAAATGTGGGGTCTTCAAAAACTTTATGATCATCAAAATTATAATATAAGCTTTACATATTGTTGCATGTGTTCAAATGTTTCAGCATATTGCTCTTATGTTCTCCTCTTGATTATGTAGCAAACTTACAGTTATTACATGTAGCGCTGTTGCAATAAGTTATTGTAAAATGTAATCAACTGTTGAGCGTTACTTTCGCCCCGGCGCCTCCATTTTGCTTTCTGACGTCACAACACACATTGCGTATGACTTCATTCCCAACCACTGGCATCGAAAAGGGAACTGTTTGAGAAAATGGCAAGCTATTTCATCGAATTAGAACACTGGGAGCCGGTCCTGAACAAGAACCGGTTTTTGATTCCCATCCCAAGGAGAAATGTGTGTTGTGTTCACAAATCAAAAAAACTTCTCATGAAACAATAATTTTTGTTTGCACCTCTTTAAAGGCCTACTGAAACCCACTACTACCGACCACGCAGTCTGATAGTTTATACATTAATGATGAAATCTTAACGTTGCAACACATGCCAATACGGCCGGGTTAACTTATAAAGTGCAATTTTAAATTTCCCGCCACACTTCCGTTTGAAAACGTCTATGTATGATGACGTATGCGCGTGACGTCAATGGTTGATACGGAAGTATTGGTACCCCATTGAATACAATACAAAAAAGCTCCGTTTTCATCCCAAAATTCCACAGTATTCTGGACACCTGTGTTGGTGAATCTTTTGCAATTTGTTTAATGAACAATGGAGACTGCATAGAAAAAAGCTGTAGGTGCGATCAATGTATTAGCGGCGGACTACAGTAACACAACCAGGAGGACTTTGAGGTGGACAGCAGACGCGCTACCGTGAGTACAGCTTTGGCTTCCAAACATTTGATCGCTTGCCCGTACGTGCGTGTCGCTATGTTCATGTCAGGTACGTAACTTTGGGGAAATATATGTTTCTTGCCGACTCTGATGGCGGCCGGGGTGTCGTCGAAAGCTACAACGCCCGCTGCCGCTGCCGTCCCGTAGCTAAGTTAGCTTCAATGGCGTCGTTAGCAACAGCATTGTTAAGCTTCGCCAAGCTGGAAATTATTAACCGTGTATTTACATGTCCATGGTGTAATAGTATTGTTGATCTTCTGTCTATCCTTCCAGTCAGGGGTTTATTTATTTTGTTTCTATCTGCATTTGAGCCCGATGCTATCACGTTAGCTCAGTAGCTAAAGTGCTTCGCCGATGTATTGTCGTGGAGATAAAAGTCACTGTGAATGTCCATTTCGCGTTCTCGACTCTCATTTTCAAGAGGATATAGTATCCGAGGTGGTTTAAAATACAAATCCGTGATCCACAATAGAAAAAGGAGAAAGTGTGGAATCCAACCCTTGTACCTAAGTTACGGTCAGAGCGAAAAAAGATACGTCCTGCACTGCACTGTAGTCCTTCACTCTCACTTTCCTCATCCACGAATCTTTCATCCTCGCTCAAATTAATGGGGTAATTGTCGCTTTCTCGGTCCGAATCTCTCTCGCTGCATTGTAAACAATGGGAAAGTGTGAGGAGTCCTTCCTCCTGTGACGTCACGCTACTTCCGGTATAGGCAAGGCTTTTTTTTATCAGCGACCAAAAGTTGCGACCTTTATCGTCGTTGTTCTCTACTAAATCCTTTTAGCAAAAATATGGCAATATCGCGAAATGATCAAGTATGACACACAGAATGGATCTGCTATCCCCGTTTAAATAAAAACATTTCATTTCAGTAGGCCTTTAAGTCTGGGTTGCAAACCCCTTTTTGGTGAGAAATAAACTTTTTTTTACATCAATTTATTAATTTACTTATTTTATTTTTTTAAGGGATTACATTTATTTCTTGTGATTAGTCTCAAATGATGTTGTGAAATGATATGTTACTCTTACCCTCACATGGTCAAGAGGATATTTTCTAGAGGTGTTGAAAAAAATCGATTCCCATCCGAATTCTGATTATTCTGATTTTAAATCCATTCATAATTTTCAAAAATAGATTTTTTTCTTTTTATTTAAAACGTTTTTGTAACCTGTAACTTGTTTTGAAAAGGTTTTATTATAAAGACAAATAATACATTGCAAGAATCTGTTTGAATCGAGAATCATGTTGAATCGAGAATTGATTCTCGAACTAACTGTCACCCCAATTGTCAACTCTTTGCCAGCATGCCAACCCCGTGCTGATGGTGTGAGGGTGAGGCGTGCTCGGTCTGTGGGCAGTTTTTCGCCTGGGTGAGATCACGGCCAGTGGCAGTGGGATGTGTTCTGTCTCTGTTGGGGAGGGGGTTGGGGACCTTCAGGTATACACGGCCGGGGAGATGGGTGGGATGGCTGGATGGAGCAGTTGTGACCAGGATTGTCGCAGTTCCCATTGTTGGGTTGGTTGTGCATGAGTTGGGGTCTTTTAGCCGGGCTGTGCGTTTGTTTTTTTAATATTTTTTTTGGATGACTGAGTTGAGTAGCCACGCAGTAGGGTTTCTTGGTGAAGGGGTCATCGGGTGTTGTTCTGGTTTCATGGGGACTGTGGTGTTTTTGTCTGTGTGTTTGTCTTCTTCTGCTTTGGTTTTTGACGTTTTGGAGTGTTTTTCGTTTTGTTTTTTTTATGGATGTGGATTGGGTTGTTTTGCTTCGTGTGGGTTTACTTCTTGTTGGGTGGGGTCAGTGTCCATCTGTTTCGGCTTCGCGCTGTGGGGTGTGTATTGATGACTTGGTGCGGGTGTAGCGCAGCCTTTTTGTTTGGTGTGGGTGCTATGGCTGCGTTTGGCGGTGATGTGTTTTTGCGGGTTTAAGATTGGGGAGTGGAGTGTCTTGGTGGGGTATGGCATCGATGTTTGTTTGCGTTTAAGATGGCTAGCGGACCGGTGCTAGTTGGTCTCCATGGTTTTGTTGGCGTGTGATTGTCGGTCGCAGTTTCTCAATGGTGCTAGCTGTCGGAGGGTTTGCAGCGGTTGTCTTTGCTGCCGTTTGTTTGTGGTGCAGACGCCCGTGGGTGCTGAATCCGTGGCGGCGTATGCGCATGGTGGTTGTCGGGGCTGGCGAACTTGCCAGTTTTGTTTTTGTTTGTCGTCATGATGGTTGGCTTGTCGGGTGTTGCCGGGCCTCCCTTGCGCTCTGCTGTGTCGTCCTTCACGCCCAATATCGTCCTGTCGTCTGGGTGTGGGCTTGTCTTGGGTTGTCCATGGGGTGGCGGCGCTCAGCCAGACCTGTCGGGGGGATGGATCGGCAGATTCTCGGTGGACGGTGGATTCCGAGGTTGCTTGTTGGGCGGGACGGTCTTCCCGTCCGGCTGAGGGGAGTCTCTGGGCCCCTCGGGGGAGAACGTACCGTTTTTCTGCCCGCGTGGGGTGTGGTCTCTTACTGGCTTGAGGGCTGGTTGTCTCCTGTGTACCGCACCCGCTGTTTTGGGTTGGACTTTGTGGGTGGCTGGGGTTGTACTTTGGCTCCCGCACATACTGAGCGACAAACATATTGTACATGCAAACATACATACATACGCACATAGACACGTATATTCATACATACATACTGTACATACATACACTGTAAAAACTCGTGCAGAGGTATAGTTCATTGAACTTAAGTTTGTGAACTGGTTTTTGTATTGCAAATTACGTTGATTTATTTTTTGACTATTTCAGTTTCATATAGTCAAAATATGTTTTTCTTTTTAACTCATTTTTTGTTCTTTTAAACATTAATTTTACAACACAAAATTGATTTTCTTGAATCTCTGCATTAATTGATCCTGTCAAACTCAATTTTATTGCTGAAAAATGTGCCAAGGCATTGGGCCTAGAGCTTGTGACATCATCGCCTTAAGATGTCAAAGAACATGAAAGGAAACACACATGGTGCCATGCTTGAACACAAAAACTTTGACTTTCAAACGGCTTTAAAAGGTTGTCCTCTTAAATTTTCAATTCACACTGTCTGTGTTGTGTTACTGTGTTACCTAGTAAAGTACTACCTTTATATTGAGGCTTGTTGGTTGCTAGGCTAACATAGCATATATAGCTAGTTAGCCATTAGCCAACAGTGCGTCATTTGAAACTTTTGTTTTGTTCTGGGCAATTGTCGAATGAAACTAGTTCATAATACCCATCGAACTATATCCATGTTCATTTTTAGTTTGCCAGCTTGTCGAGTCACTAGTTTACATACAGACTGTTGCTTGCTTGTTTTACTACTCCTAGCTAGTTTAAGGACATGATAGTTGGAGTCAGTTTCATTATACAGTACAAAGTTAGCTTGTGGATTTAATTTATGACATATATTACATAGGAAGAGTGTGAGGATTGGATTGTCTAATTTTTGAAGCAAAATACATTCACTTGCACACAGACATGCTTGTTATCTTTACATAATAATAATTCAATGTGATTATCTTATGTGATGACTGTATTATGATGATAGTATATATGATAGTATATATCTGTATCATGAATCAATTTAAGTGGACAAGTTGAAAAACTTATTCGGGTGTTACCATTTAGTGGTCAATTGTACGGAATATGTACTTCACTGTGCAACCTACTAATAAAAGTCTCAATCAAACATTACATTGTCTGTATGCTTTTAGCGTGGATATATTTGAATTATAGCTATTAAGTATATATATATATATATATATATATATATATATATATATATATATATATATATATATATATATATATATATATATATATATATATATATATATATATATATATATATATATATATATATATATATATATATATTACTACTAAGGTACTCAAAGCGCTTTGACACTATTTCCACATTCACACACTGATGGCTTGAGTTGCCATACAAGGCCCTAACCACGACATATCAGGAGCAAGGGTAAAGTGTCTTGGCATAGTGGGTAGAGCGGCTGTGCCAGAAACCTGAGGGTTGCAGGTTCGCTCCCCGCCTCTTACCATCCAAAATCGCTGCCGTTGTGTCCTTGGGCAGGACACTTCACCCTTGCCCCAGGTGCCGCTCACACCGGATAAATGAATGAGTTGTAAAAATGAATGATCGGTTCTCACTTCTCTGTGAAGCGCTTTGAGTGTCAGGAAAAGTGTTATATAAATCTAATCCATTATTATTATTATTATTATTTATTAAGGACACAACCGAAGTGACTGGGATTTGTCATCAACACTTTGAGTGGCAGCTGACAGACTTTGTAGAAATATTTAATGGTAAGAAATATTGATATTATCTGAATAGGTAATAGTAATTGATGCCATCGGGTGCCTGCCAACCATGGAAGACCTTGACGCCGAGCCACCACTCGAAGAGCTCAGTAAGGCCATTGACAGCCTAGCCTCGGGCACAGCCCCCTGCAGTGATGGTATTCCACCTGACCCTTATCAAGAACTGCAAAACCACCCTACTACTTCCGCTGCACCAGGTCTTATGCCAGTGTTGGGAAGAAGGGGCTGTGCCGCATGACATGAGGGACGCAAAGATCATCACCCTCTACAAGAACAAGGGAGAGAGAAGTGACTGCAACAACTACAGAGGCATCTCCCTCCTCAGCGTTGTTTGCAAAGTCTTCGCAAGGGTCATCTTGATCCGTCTGCAGAAATGGTCTGACCGAGTCTACTCGGAGTCTCAATGTGGTTTTCACGCCAAAAGACCTACCATAGAATGGTATTCTGCTTGAGACAACTACAAGAGAAGTGCGGAGAACAGCATGTCCCCCTGTACATCACCTTTATCGACCTCACCAAAGCATTTGACCTGGTCAGTAGGGATGGACTTTTCAAGGTTCTCTCCAAGATTGGCTGCCCACCCAAACTCAAAAGCTTGATCGAGTCCTTCCACACAGGTGAAGGGGACAGTACATTTCAACGGCAGCTCATCCAAACCTTTCAGCATCATTAGCGGCGTCAAACAAGGCTGTCCTCGTTCCAATACTTTTCAGCATCTTCTTCGCTCTGTTGCTCAAGCATGCATTCGGCACGTCAACCGAAGGAATCTACCTGCGAGTTGGATCAGACGGCTCTTCAACCCCTCCCGTCTCTGGGCCAAGACCAAAACTTGCGATGTTCTCGTCAGACACATGCTATTTGCGGACGATGCGGCTATAGCAACACACACAGAGCAATAATTACAGTCCCTGGTGATCCGTTTCTCCCAGGCCTGCAAGGACTTTTACTTAACAGTCAGAGTCACAGCCAGCCATCTACATCGACAACTACCAACTCGACGTCGTCCAGCAGTTCACATACCTCGGCTCAACAGTCACCGACAACCTCTCCCTTGACGCTGAGGTTGATAAACGAATCGGGAAGGCAGCCACCACACTTGCTCGCCTTGCAACACGGGTGTGGACGAACCCGAAGCTGACTCTTGTGACCAAGATGGTAGTGTACAACACCTGTGTCATCTGCACGCTGCTGTATGGCACCGAAACCTGGACAACTTATGCAAGACAGGAGAAACATCCCAACAATGGGAAAACACCGCAGCTTACACTGCTATGACATACATTCAAACTGGGTCATGTGGAGTAAAATGATCAGAATTGGGTTACTTGAACTACGTGAGGTAAAACAGCCTACAATACACTGTCTCAACATGCAACTGATTGGATGTAATTTAATGATATGTTGCCTTCTGGGAGAGGTGATAGTCTTTTCATTGAATGGCTACACAAAAAGCCATATTTCTTTCCTTAGGTGTGAATGTGAACGATACAGACGTTGAGAAAGTTAGTGAACATGTGTGACCTTGTTTAAAAATAACTAATAGGACTCACTGACTACATTCTTTCGTTTGACCTTGACGTTGTAATGTTTTTTACCCCGGAAATTAGATTCTGGGGCAGGTGTGTGTATGTAGGTGCACCTATTTTAATTCATGCTTACCATAGTAATGCTTCCTCACTGGGGATAGCAAGTTATTGGCTGAAACAGGCAATAGGAGAAGATATGGGACAGTAAGAACATGATCAAGTAACAAGAAAAAAGCCAATTGTCTGTAAAATGAAACAAACGTCATTCAGAAATGAGTCACCACTTCCATGTGCCGTATAGTTGCTGTAGATGTTTTGTAAAGGAACCTGTTTCTGGCTCTGTTTAATAGATGTACTAGCACCTGAAGAATTGTGTATTCGGTTTCAGCATTTCACAAACACTTCCGAGGCATTTTGTTATAGAATACATCACACCTAAGAACATTAGGTCATTTCATATTATGTTTGTATTTTAAAACATACATTTCACATGGGATACAATATTAGCATTGAGCTATAAAGCGGTACTCATCTGTCTGGTGTCAGTGTTTCAGGGCCACTATTCCTAGTTTAATGAACATTCAAAACCAGAAAGTGACTTACTGGATACAGCCCGTCGGTTTACTTTCATGTCTCCTGAAATTAGAATAAAGGACAAAACACAAATTACTATTTACTGTTAGAAGAGAAAAAAATGAACTTTTATACTTTGATCTTTGTGTTTACTCAACAACCACAATATCATAATCTAGTGCTGATATGCAGATAAAAAAGGGTTTCTGATAGCAAGACAGAGAGACAACAAACTAAGGTGTCTAGTTTGAGTTGCACAGTGCTGCAAACTATAACCAAAATCATAAACACATTATTAAGCGCCAAACAGAGCAATTGTTGTTTTTAAACAAAATTTTGATGGGCTCTTAATAGATTAAACTCGTATATGCAGTGTTGTAAAGTACAAATACTTTTTTTTACTGTACCTCAGTACATTTTTTTACACATCTGTACTTCACCTCATTATTTATAGTATGTCTGACTATTTTCACTTTCCCTCCATTCCATTTCTGAAAGAAAATTACTACTTTTATGAACATATTGTTCAAATCCAACATACATCTGGCGAAGTGAAATAGGTGAAAGGACAGCTTTGCATCTTGAAACTCCTGATGGAGACACTCGCAGCAGAGTAGACACATGTTACGCAGTGTCGAAGAAAATCATGCAACAAGCAAAATACACCTTACAGCAGAGTAAAACAAGAAAAAGATTTAGAAAGAAAATCAGTGCGCTGGAGTAAAACTGGCTCAGTGTTAAGGTTTGCAGTGTTACAAAGTCCCAAAGCAGTGGACTTTCAAGCCACTCAAACAAGTTGTCTGTCAAAAGACAAGAAACAGCAGCAGAAGTAATTGAAACGGTAGCCATTCCGAATGCCATTGAAGAAATGGAACATGAAAGAAATTAACTTGAAAATCTTAACCAAAGATTGCGACTTTCAACCTCAATCCAAGTGCAAAGCCATTCAGTATGTTAAAAGACACCAAAAGAGGGAATTTAACAACCAAGGTCACACAAGAAGACAGCACCACAGCATTGGCTAAAGATTTGGCTGAGTCCATCAATTTTAGCAGTCTACAAATTCCAGAGTCCACAGTTTTTAATGGCGATCCCATCAAGTACACTTGAAAAATGTTTCAAATGCTGATTGAAAGAAGGGACATGTCAGTGAGTGAGAATATTTACTACCTTCGCAAGTGTATTGCTTGACCCACAAGAAAGGCTGTCAAAAGTTAGTTCCTACTGAGAACAGACTTAGCATACCACTAGAGCTGCAGCTATGGAATATTTTAGTAATCGAGTATTCTATCGAATATCCCGATCGAATAATCGAGTAATCAAATAAATCATATATTTGCTTTAAAAATAGAATAAAATAAATTATATATATATACACTACCATTCAAAAGTTTGGGGTCACATTGAAATGTCCTTATTTTTGAAGGAAAAGCACTGTACTTTTCAATGAAGATAACATTAAACTAGTCTTAACTTTAAACAAATACACTGTATACATTGCTAATGTGGTAAATGACTATTCTAGCTGCAAATGTCTGGTTTTTGGTGCAATATCTACATAGATGTATAGAAGCTCATTTCCAGCAACTATCACTCCAGTGTTCTAATGGTACAATGTGTTTGCTCATTGGCTCAGAAGGCTAATTGATGATTAGAAAACCCTTGTGAAATCATGTTCACACATCTGAAAAGAGTTTAGCTCGTTATAGAAGCTACACAACTGACCTTCCTTTGAGCAGATTGAGTTTCTGGAGCATCACATTTGTGGGGTCAATTAAACGCTCAAAATGGCCAGAAAAAGAGAACTTTCATCTGAAACTCGACAGTCTATTCTTGTTCTTAGAAATGAAGGCTATTCCACAAAATTGTTTGGGTGACCCCAAACTTTTGAACACTAGTGTGTGTGTACATATATATATATATATATATATATATATATATATATATATATATATATATATATATATATATATATATATATATATATATATATATATATATATATATATATATATATATATATTGTGTCCTGTCCAGCTTCTCAGGCAAATCATTTGTTGATGTAGATGCCCATCTGCAAATTTTCTTTACAAAAGAGAAGTGTGGGATACTTCTCTTGATGCCTTATTTGTATTTTGACTTTATTAAATGGATTTATATTATTATTTGGTGCAGCAATATTTTTGCTTAAGTAAGGTTTAATTATACATGTTAAAATGTGCCCTCCATTACTGCGTTTGGCCTAATTATCTTTTATTTCCTAAACGCCTGTTTTCATTATTGAAGGCTGACATTCACAGCTGAAATGCGTCCGTGGTTGATTGTGCCAATTTGTGTGTGCTAATAAAAACAGGTGCACTCACAGCCCTACGTGCTGTGTGGTGTGACCGCATAAACAAAGTTATTGTCTCTCGAGATGATTATTATACAGTGCCGTTTAAATCGTGGTTTCTCCACGCGAATCCGCTGAGCTGTTTACAACATAAACAATACAAAAAGACAAACCACTTAATAATGACAACAGTTTTAAATTTTAAGAATGCAATACAGTTCATTGCATTCTTTGCATGCAAAATAGTAATCAATGTTAATTTTGCCATAACATGTCTGAGATGAAAACACACACATACATATATATATATATATATATATATATATATATATATATATATATATATATATATATATATATATATATATATATATAAAATTAGTTCAAAATTAATATTCCCTGAGAAAGTTAAGATACAACTATATTCTTAGTATCAAAAATAAAACAAGAACAGTTTTCATTATATCAAACCTAAAAAGTGGATTAGGTAGTGCCTTTAAAGGCCTACTGAAACCCACTAACACCGACCACGCAGTCTGATAGTTTATTTATCAATGATGAAATCTTAACATTGCAACACGTGCCAATACGGCCGGGTTAGATTACTAAAGTGCAATTTTAAATTTTGCGCGAAATATCCTGCTGAAAACGTCTCGGTATGATGACGCCTGCGAGTGACGTCACAGATTGTAGAGGACATTTTGGGACAGCATGGTGGCCAGCTATTAAGTCGTCTGTTTTCATCGCAAAATTCCACAGTATTCTGGACATCTGTGTTGGTGAATCTTTTGCAATTTGTTCAATGAACAATGGAGACAGCAAAGAAGAAAGCTGTAGGTGGGAAGCGGTGTTTTCCGCAACACAAACACGTAGCCGGTGTTTCATTGTTTACATTTCCAAAAGATGACAGTCAAGCTTTACCATTGGCCTGTGAAGAACTGGGACAACAGAGACTCTTACCAGGAGGACTTTGAGTTGGATACGCAGATGCGGTACCGTGAGTACGCAACCAGAATGTTGCCATAAGCGTTTTGTTTAATTTGTATGTGTAACGCAGTACGCAGCTGCGGCTTCCAAACATTTGATCGCTTGCCCGTACGTGCGTGCCGCTATGTGCATGTCACGTACGTAACTTTGGGGACTTTGGGGAAATATATGTGCTGTATGAACTTTGGGGAGGTGAACGGTACTTTGGGCTGTGGGATTGAGTGTGTTGTGCGGGTGTTTGATTTGTATTGGCGGGTTATATGGACGGGAGGGGGGAGGTGTTTGTTATGCGGGATTAATTTGTGGCATATTAAATATAAGCCTCGTTGTGTTGTGGCTAATAGAGTATATACATGTCTTGTGTTTATTTACTGTTTTAGTCATTCCCAGCTGAATATCAGGTCCCACCCGCCTCTCACAGCATCTTCTCTATCTGAATCGCTTCCACTGCCCTCTAGTCCTTCACTCTCACTTTCCTCATCCACAAATCTTTCATCCTCGCTCAAATTAAAGGGGAAATTGTCGCTTTCTCGGTCCGAATCGCTCTCGCTGCTGGTGGCCATGATTGTAAACAATGTGCAGATGTGAGGAGCTCCACAACCGGTGACGTCACGCGCATATCGTCTGCTACTTCCGGTACAGGCAAGGCTTTTTTTATCAGCGACCAAAAGTTGCGAACTTTATCGTAGATGTTCTCTACTAAATACTTTCAGCAAAAATATGGCAATATCGCGAAATTATCAAGTATGACACATAGAATGGACCTGCTATCCCCGTTTAAATAAGAAAATCGCATTTCAGTGCCTTTAATACTGCATTTGAAATGTGCAACCAGTGGTGAGTCACCACCAAGCAAAAACCGCGCATGCTCAGAAAAGTAGCGTCAGAATTACCGCCCGTCCGAGCACCCACTGGCAGAAATGTAGATCGGCACCTATGCTATAGAGACTATAGTGGGTGCAAGTGCAAGCAATCTAGGTAGAATGTGGTTGCATGACTTGAATAACCCGAATAACTTTGCACGACTACTTTCGCGTGGTTACTAATGAAAGGCTAATTGAACACGACAGCTCGGATAGCGTTGTTAGTTTTCAACACCTTTTGGCAGCATTTAATGACTTTGCGGGAGTGAAAAAACACATCCTGGTTATCATGATGAATATTTATTTTACTAACACAACTTTTGCGTTTACATTTAATAGATGACTTACCTCGCCTCCGGGCGTCCCTCAAATCGGATGCTTTCTCGACAGGTGCTAGAGCATCGAACTTGTGGTATGCGGTCTACACTTAGCATGTTTGCATACTACTGCGTTTTCCTCTGATTTTAGTGGGACTTGTTCCCACACCTTAGACAACTTTTGTCGCTTCTTAATTCCCTCGTTTTGCTATCGCTCTTGTCCACTGCTTTCTGCGGCGTCTGCCATTGCGAGTTATGTCGGCGAAAACGTTTTCTAAACTCAAGCTTATTTAAAAGAGCGGTGTTGTGCAGTGCAGGGGGCGTATGATCTGTGACGTAAACACGCTGTGCAATACCTAAACAGTCCGTGTGAAACGAAACGTGAGCTTAGACTACTGTTTACTAAACAAGGCAAAATGCAGTAAAAAAAAATGAATAACTCTTCGAGGCAGCAAAAATTCCTCGAATATATTTTGTAATCGAATTACTCGAGTTACTCGAGGAATCGTTTCAGCTTTACATACTACGCTGCTTGGGACACTCTAGAGCAGGGGTCCCCAAACTACGGCCCGCGGGCCGGATCCGGCCCCCCAGCATCCAAAATCCGGCCCACAGGAAGTCCCAAGTTAATTTTTTTTTTTTTTTTTTTTTTTAAATCTTTCCTTTCTAATTCATTTTCTACCGCTTGTTACTCTTGGTGTCTCCTAGCCGCTCAGGCAAACCATATTGTCTAAAAATGAATTTTCCCATCGATAACGTGAAAATGTTAAATGTTGATGAACATCAATGTCAATTGATGTTAATTGACAAAACGGATTATAAAGACAATGTATATATATATATATTTTTTTTTTTTTTTTTTTTTTTTTTAACCCAATGCGGCCCCCGAGTCAAAAAGTTTGGGGACCCCTGCTCTAGAGGAAAGATCTGGAGGGTCATTTAGAAAAATCCAAAGCCTTCAGAGATAAGCTTTGTTTTTGCCAAAGATTGAAACAAAGGACAGTGCTGAACTAAGAATTATTTTTGTACTGTGGAGTAAAAGGTTCCGCTTACTAGATGTAGTTTCTGTTAAAAACAAGCTAACACACAGAGTGTACAAGAGAGAGCAAATGACGGTACAAGTTCATTGTTTAACAAGTTTAAACCTGAATATTATGATATAGTTTTTTTGTGTAAGGAAGCCACAATACTAAGGCTGAAACGACGAGTCGACGTAGTCGACGTCATCGGTTACGTAAATACGTCTAAGCCGTTTTTGTGCGTCGACGCGTCGCATATTTACGTCACACTACCGTCATGGCGGAGCGCAAAGCAGACTGTGCGAGCGAGGGGGAAAAAATCACGCCAAAAGTGTTCAAAAGTGTGGGAGTATTTCAATACACAGCCTAATAATGTTGTTGTATGCACACTGTGTCGAGCGGAAATGGGTCTATCATAGCAGCACAATGGCTATTAACGAACATTTGAAAAGAAAACCATCAACTAGTCAATCGTCCGCGCGAGTATACGTTGTCATCATTACACAAAAACATGAATGTGTCATTTGTATCTGCTAGGGGTGTAACGGTACGTGTTTTGTATTGAACCGTTTCGGTACGGGGCTTTCGGTTCGGTACGGGGGTGTACCGAACGAGTTTCTAAGCTAAAGCTAACTTTAGCTGCTAAAGTGTTAACAAGCTGCTTCGCTCCTTCTGCGGCTGCCTCTGTCTCAGCACGCAGCATTGTCCCACCCACACAACCATCTGATTGGTACACACAAAGCGTTATACAAAGCGTTATCAGCCAATCAGCAGTGCGTATTCAGAGCGCATGTAGTCAGCGCTTCAGCGTGGAGCAGATAGGTGTTTAGCAGATGAGCATCGGGCAGCGGACTCTCCCCAAATGATAATAAACACCTCCCAGTCAACTACTAGTAACATCACTATGAGCCCGTTGACCTTCTAGGAATATAAACTGGAGCTCAGCTCACTCGCAGTCCTTGCTTGAGGTGAAGGCTACCGGTAATTAGCTCTCAGTTCCAGCCACATCGACCCCTTCTGAGCGCCTACTTTCAGCTGCTGGGAATATTGTAAACAAGAAAAGAACCAGAGCGTGTAGACATGCTAACCTTTCTTCATTACAACTGTTAGTCACTCACTGGAATGAGTAGAATTGGTTATTGTGTACTGTGTTGGACTGGATGTTTATTTTGCACATTTTAAAAGCAATACTTAATGTTTACAGTGCTCCAGAATATTTAGATTGGCACTTTTTTGTATTGGATGTTTATCTTTATTTTTGCACATTTTAGCAAATAAGCAATACTTTCACTTTTGTTGAAATGTTTACACTGTTGTTACAGAATATTTCGTTTTGCACTTTTTTGTATTGGATGTTTATCTTTATTTTTGCACATTTTAAAGCAAAATAAGCAATACTTTTACTTTTGAAATGCTTATACTATTGCAGAATATTAAGATTTGCACTGGATGTTTACTTTTATATTTGCACATTAAAAAGCAAATAAGCTACTTTTAATTTTGTTAAATGTTAAAAGTTTTAAATGTTTACATTGTTACAGAATATTTTGTCATGTTGTTGTCAATGTTGACTGAGTGGCCATACTTCTTTTTTTTTGTAAATAAAAGCCATGCCTTTTGAAAAAACAGGCCCACATTTATTTTTTCATCTTCGTTTTAAATAAAAAAAATAATCGGTAAAAGGAAAAATAATCTATCGATGAATCGAAAAAAAATAATCTATAGATTAACCGATTAATCAAAAAAATAATCTATAGATTAATTGATAGAAAAATAATCGTTAGCTGCTGCCTTACACAATACATGTCAACATTTTAACTACTCACTTTGTTGAAATGCTTCTATTTCTAATACTTAAGTACATTTTACATCAGCTACTTTAAGGCATTTACTTTAATAATTGTCTGGTCAGATTTTTATACTCAAGTATTGCTTTCAACTACTTTTTACAAGACAGCATACACCTAATGTTAGGACTGTGTATTGTCGAGGCTGTCAGTGAAACGGATCCTTGCTGCATTAAAAAATATATTGCCTGGAGCCAGAAAAATAGCTTGCTAACACACAAGCTTTACACAAAAGGCCTTATCTACAGGGAATTCACAAGCAGGAACGCCCAGTTTGTCACCGTTTAAACCCCAGTTATGGTCATCATGAGTCATTCCTCTCACGGTACTCATATCCCTTCATCAACTTAAGTCTTTGACTACAAATAAGTACACATAATTAATGGTTTTAAAGCAAAACACATATTGTATTTAAATTGTTAAAGCTTTGAAGCTTTGCTTTCAGTTTCCATCCCACTGAGCTCCAATGTGTAGATACTTAGGTCAGGGGGTTCAAAAATACGGCCCAAGGCCATTTTTGGCCAACAGATATTTTTAACTTGCCTGCAAAAATTTAATTAAACAAGGAAAGTAATAAATGTGCAAAAATAGAAAGGAAGAACAAAAAGGCATATTAGTACATAACCGGTAGAATGCAGATTAGGATGTTTGGCTTAATGGGAGTAAATACATTCCAATCCTTGGCTACTCAATTTGTTCTTTCTTGGCCCTTAAATTGATCATAATTTTGCCTTGCAAGGTGAAAAGCTTTTCCGAGATGTTATCCAGTTTGCTATTTAGTTCAGAAATCGCCACAGTCTGAGTGCCTAAAGTCCTGCCCATTCCATCATGATAATGGTACAAGACATTTTTTTAAATAATGGTAACAGTGATGATAATAAGCTTTGTCACCTATAAACTGTTTCAACCAGTTTACAAAATGGAAAATTATCAAAATGGCCCAAGTATTCTATTCAGTATGTGGCCGTCGATGGAAATAGTTTGAATACTCCTGCCTTGGGTGCTTTAAATTGTAGTTATTTCTAGTATTTCCAGCTTACTCTTATTAAAACTTGCCATGAATGTATGTTTTAATAGTTCCACATACTGTATAATCAAAATATACAATAAATTATTTCACATGCAGTAATTTCTCTTTGTCAGAGAAAAGCTCAACATCGACAAGATGGTATAAGACAGGGGTCGGCAACCCGCGGCTCCGGAGCCGCATGCGGCTCCTTGACCACTCTGATGCGGCTCAGCTACATACATGCCGACCCCCCCGATTTTCCCAGGAGACTTATGGATCTCAGGGTCTCTCATAGATTTCTCCCAGGGAAAAAATAATCCTATTTACACTCTAATTACTAAATAAAGGCCGTGCCCTAATTGCACTGCAGTAATTGTCCTCTATAGCATTTACATATAGCGTGCCAGTCCAGCCGCATGTTGTTATTCCTTACACACACAGGGGACAGCAAAGCATACTTACTCATCAGCCACACAGCTTACACTGACGGTAGCCATATCAAACAACTTTAACATTGTTACGTTACAAATATGCGCCACACTGTGAACCCACACCAAAAAAGAATGAAAAATACATTTCTGGAGAACATCCCACCGTAACACAACATAAACACAACACAACCATTACCCAGAATCCCATGCAGCCCTAACTCTTCCGGTCTACATTATACACCCCCGCTACCACCAAATCCCCCCACACATCAAACCCCCCCACCCCCTTCCGTGCGTTGGTTGAGCGGAAGAGTTAGGGCTGCATGGGATTCTGGATATTGGTACCGTCAGTGTAAGATGTGTGGCTGCTGAGGTAGTAGCCTTGCTGTCAATTACGTGAGCAAACTGAAACCGCATTCTACATGTGGTCGAGCAGGTATGCTGTTTGGGCAGACCGCAGAGGGTGCCAATTGCAGTGTCATCACGCTCTGATATTTCGGGAGTCTCCCGGGATAAATGAGAGGGTTGGCAAGTATAACATCAAATTTCCACATTAAAGTGCGTGCTGGTGCGTGTGTCGGAGACCCCTGGTTAACATAGCACAAAGCATTTAAGCTTTGTATGCGGTGTTTTTCATTTTAAATTTTAGAAATTTTTTTGTGGCTCCCATTACTTTCTTTAATTTGTGAAACTTGCCAAAATGGCTCTTTGAGTGGTAAAGGTTGCCGACCCCTGGTATAAGAACTGTTTTAAAGGGGCCTTGCTGTGGTTTTTCCCAAACTCTTTGCACCTCTCTCTACCCAAAACGTAGGATGTTTTTGATACAATGTCATACTACAGCCATTTTACAATAAGCAATATATTGTGGGGGGAAAAAAATCTAAATACAATAATTGAAATATGCAAATACACAAATATACTTTTTCAATACCTTTCCAATGTCCATTTGCTAGTGATAGCTGACCTCTATACAATGAAGTATACCAATGGTCTATATTGCATTATCAATATTTTGTTCCACCCTTAGGGAAACCCTCGCCCACTCACCAAATTGTAACAACACACTGAGAGCTAACAAGATGCAGCATCCAAGTAAGGTCACCAATAGGCAGATTGCGGGATTCCAACAGCGGCACACGTTCCCCACCACACGCTGGCCTCGCATGGCTGCCTGACCGACCATCAGCCTGCAACATATTCACACACCTTAATGTTCTATCAACTCATACATATTCTACAAAAAAACAGGCACGTTAGTCTGCCCTATTTCCACTGTGCTCCATTGTGCTTGCAGCTTTTGCAAGTATTAATGATCGCGTTCAGAATGAAGCGCAGACTAGGAAAATATGAAATGAAATTGTTCCTAGAGATGATATGAAATGCAAGGCAGTGAGGGGGTTTTCCCAGCATTGAGGACGGGTGGAAAGAAAGGCGCAGGTGTCACCTGTGTTGTGATTTTTCATATAGTGGGAGAATCCCTAGACACTAAGATTTTTGGTATTCACCGGCATTCACTCAGCAATCACGGGAGATAGTAGAAGGGGCAGCCAACATGACAAGTTTCATAAGTCGAACCCAGAAAATGTGTGTTTAAAATGGAGGGAGTTAGGGATGGCCAGACGGAGTGTATCATGCAGGCATATCCTAAGTGCAGGCCACATATCCTTTTTTATTGGCCTTTTGGCATACTGTAATAATGAAATAATTCATTAATAATGAGATCTTTTTTTTACACTAATCTTCACAAAGCTGAGTTGTCTTCGGATAGCTTAGCAAATATTGACATTGATTGCATTGGATTGGTTTTAGATATATTTAAAAATAAGGATTGAGCTTCAAATGTCCTTTTTATTAACATCTCAAACGCCGACAGAAGAATATGTTTTCCCATTAAATGGCTCAGCATGGGTTATACCTCTTTTCCATCATAATTCCCCCTGACCTTACACTGGAATGTGTATGGTTGATGATGAGAGGCGAATTTGATATTGGCCCCTGGAGATAGCAGACATTCCAGGCTGAGGGGGCACAAAAAGACATTTCTGCTTTCTGAGGCCACATCGTCAGGCATAAACACTGCTTCCTGTAATCTGTCACTAAAACGTTTTGGCACCTGATGACACTGTGGGGGCGCCTCTCCTCTCCTAGACTAGAGAAGGTCTGCTGCATTTGAGAAGCACTGATAGTGGGCCCTTCACTCTTTAGCTAATCTCTGCTATGTGTGGGCATTTGGAATGATATAATTCAACCACTGTATTTTGCTCTAATTCAACAAACAAGCAAGTATAAATATAACCAACCACTCAAACAACAGTTTTAATTGTGTTGTGAAAGAGGAAACTGCTCCATATTCATAATGGATAATGTAGCACAGAAAATACAATATTGACATTAAGTTCCAGCGAGATAATATGCTTTTAAATGCTGTGAAATTAGATGTGCACTTTAAGCATTAAACTGTAAAGTCAATTGAGTTTTATTAACCGTACCAAAAAGATGAATGAAGAAAATTATTAAATCTTAAATGCTGGAAGCACACAGTACACTAATAATAATGTCAGAGTTATCATATACACATAATACACCTTTAACAATCATATACAGTTAATCAGAAAATCCATCTCTCAACATCTTTTAAAACATGTCTTAAAATTTGTCACAATTTGTGAGGAAATATGCATTCTTACTTATGGGACTGTAAAGCAAATGTAATTAAATTAAATTATACATACCTGTTGTGTAAGTGGACACCCAAATTATAAATAAACAAAAAATGTGCGTGCGAAGAGCTTGGTTAAAAAAAAAAATCCACGTCCTACAAATTACACAGAAACTTTGTCAAAATAACGACTCTAGAAAATAAAAATCTCCAACAGTTCTTCTCTTAGATGTTTCATCTCCTCAGCTTCTGCGTGTCCATAAATATGTATGGCTTTGGTAACAGAGATTACGTAAAACAATAGATAGCACATCATTGTATTATGTTAGTGTTCTCACACTCGGTACCCGCCTATCGTTAAAAAGCAGGAGGGGCACACACACGCACACAAAAAAACCTAACAAAGAAGGAAAGCTAATACTTCATTGGTAACCTTGCATCTCCTCTTCCTGATCTACTCGTCCTGCAGACTCTCATTGGAAGACACTGTTGCCCATATCCCCTGTGTGTGTGCGTGCGTCTGGTGTGCGTGCGTCTGGTGTGCGAGTGGGAGTGGTGAGTGGAAACAGTAACACAAAATTACTTGCTGAAAACCTTTTCCTTAAAGTGTAATTCTACAAGTTGTTATCTTCTGAAAAAACAAAGGATTCACACTGGTCAAAAAAACAACTAAAAGCTGATAGAACAAGTTTGTGCAGCACAAAATCCAGACTGTCACACCCAAAAGAAGAAAACGGGTGAATCACATTTGGACAAATCAATGAAAAATACATCATGTGATGATTTTTTCCACTTTTCACTGTAGTCCAAAGCCAAATAGTGAGAAACAGAGAGAGAATTTTAAAAACAACAAATCCATAAAAACATTAAAGGGGATCTTCCTGCTTTTTCAGGGTCTTTTAAAATTATACTGTATCCTAGTGGGACACTATAGAACAGTACAGTACAGTGGCGGAACAAGCCATGACGGGGATCATTTTAAACCTAAATAATAATGCTCATCCTAGTATCTTTCTAAAGCATACGCATCCCTCTCTGGGTTTACTATCAACTAGCTTTAACCAGGTTTTGAAAAGTTAGCCAGCCAGCCACTTTTGCTGAAATTTACATTTTCCCGACATATATGGATGTTCTCACTTTTGCCACAGCATCAGCACATTGACAGGATGTAGAAAAATTACTAAGGGGGATCTGAACTTTTTATGTGTATTTTGCCTATCATTAACAACCCTTTTGTAAGACACGAACACATATGTTTTTCGTTGTTTATGCATTCTGAGTCGTAACTAAATATTAGCAAAATCCCAACTATCCTAATTGTCTATTGCGCACACAAAGCCCACTAAATACCCAGAAGTCATTTTTTAAATGTTAATAAATTAAACTAATATCAAATACATAAATAATCATCTCATTTTTTTTTTAAAAGGTTCAAGATGTTCATCATAATTGTTTTTCTTTGTACTTTGTGAACACTTGTAGTTTGAGCAGTCTCTTAAACTGAATCATATGTGTGCTTTGTTTGATTTCCTCGCTTCAATCAATCAATCAAAGTTTACTTATGTAGCCCTTAAACACAAATGTCTCAAAAGGCTGCACAAGCCACAACGACATCCTCAGCTCAGATCCCACATCAGGGCCAACATCAGAAAAACTCAACCCAATGGGAACAACGCAAAACCTTGGAAGGGACCACAGATGTGGGAACCCCCCCTTAGGTGACTGGTGCAATGGATGCCGAGTGGCTACAGTTAATAACGTGAGAGTCCAGTTCAAAGTGAGGCCAGCAGTGGATCCTCTTGTATGTAAACAAGTCTGCAGCGCAGAGACATCACCAACTGATGCATAGAGTAGTGGTCCATCTCGGGTCCCTACTTGGAACAGCTAGCGCTTCCTCCATGGAAACTGATCAGTGGTCACCTGATAACCTCTCCACGCAGGACAGGGGGCAGAGCAGAAAAGAGAGACAGCAGATCAAGTGGTCTAAAAAGGACCTATTTAAAGGCTAAGGTGTATAAATGAATTTTAAGATGGCACTTAAATGCTACTACTGAGGTAGCATCTTTAACTGTTGCCGGTAGAGCATTCCAGAGTACTAGAGCCCAAATAGAAAACGCTCTATAGCCCGCAGACTTTTGTCTGGCTCGGGGAATCCCTAAGCCAGAGTTCTTAGAATGGAGATTTCTGGCCAGGACATATGTTACAATACAATCAGCAAGATAAGATAGAGCTAGACCGTTTAGTATTGTATACGTAAGTAGTGAAACCTTAAAGTCGCATCTTAAGTGCACAGGGAGCCAGTACAGTATAGGCGTAATAGGATCAAACTTTCTTGTCCTTGTTAAAAGTCTAGCAGCCGTATTTTGCACCAACTGTAATCATTTGATTGTACACGAGATTCTACAAGACATAACGAACGTATGAATAATGATCTCAGCATCGAATTTTAGTGATATTACGGCGATGAAAGAAAGTTGTTTAAATAACTATTAATGTGTGACTCAGGGCAGCACGGTGATAGAGGGGTTAGTGTGTCTGCCTCACAATACGAAGGTCCTGAGTTCAATCCCGGGCTCGGGATCTTTCTGTGTGGAGTTTGCATGTTCTCCCCGTGACTGCGTGGGTTCCCTCCGGGTACTCCGGCTTCCTCCCACCTCCAAAAACATGCACCTGGGGATAGATTGATTGGCAACTAAATTTTCCCTAGTGTGTGAATGTGAGTGTGAATGTTGTCTGTCTATCTGTGTTGGCCCTGCGATGAGGTGGCGACTTGTCCAGGGTGTACCCCACCTTCCGCCCGAATGCAGCTGAGATAGGCTCCAGCGCCCCCCGCAACCCCAAAAGGGACAAGCGGTAGAAAATGGATGGATGGAATGTGTGACTCAAACCAGGGAGTTGGGTCGAAGATAATGCTGAGATTCTTTACTGAGTCGCTTTGTACAATTGTTTTGTTGTCAAATGTTAAGGTGGTATTATTAAATAAGTGCCGGTGTTTAGCTGGACCGATAATCAACATTTCCATTTTCTTAGCGTTAAGATGCAAAAAGTGGCTGGACATCCATTGTTTGATTTCATTCCGACTTCCTCCCACTTCTAAAGACATGCACCTGGGGATTGGTGGAATGACAACACTAAATTGACCCTGGTGTTTGACTGTGAGTGTGAATGTTGTCTGTCCATCTGTGTTGGCCCTGCGATGAGGTGGCGACTTGTCCAGGGAGTACCCCGCCTTCCGCCCGAGTGCAGCTGGGATAGGCTCCGGCACCCCCCGAGACCCCAGGAGGGACATGCGGTAGAAAATGGATGGATGGATGGGTCACCTAGCGGCAGCAAATAAATGCTGAAGAGTGCAGGGCCAAGAACCAATCCCTGTGGAACTCCACACATTAGCTTAACATACTACAAGGTTACGTAGTTATGGGAGATTCACTGCATCCTGTCAGTAAGATACAGTAAGAGTTAAACCAAGAAAACGCTAAGTCTGACATACCGCATGTTTTGATACGTGCTAATAGAATGTTATGGTCGACGGTATTGAAAGCGGCGCTGAGATCAAGTAGCAGCAACACGGATGAAGCATCAGCATCCATAGTTAGCCAAAGGTCATTAGTCACTTTTGCGAGAGCAGTCTCAGAAGAGTGATTTTCCCTGAAACCAGACTGAAAGGATTCACAGAGATTGTTAGACATTAAGTGTTCATTTAGCTGCTGTGCAACAATTTTTTCAAGGATTCCTTGAGGTAAAGGGATGGTGGGACACCATGAGGTCAGAATAGATGTTATCTCTTTTGAGCAAAGAGTGAATAACCACTGTTTTGAATGCTAGGGGAACAGTACCAGACGAAAGTGATAAGTTGTAATTTTTTACATTTACATTTGAGAAGTATTTAGGATAATCCTTCTTAGCACCATTTTCAATAATTTAGGATGCCCCATGTTGCGCTCATATTGTTTTTGTTCCGGTCCAATAATTGTTCTTTATGTTCGTAGTTTGCCAGTTAGCTTGTGGGTTGTGTACTTGTTTTCTGACTCTGTAGATCTCTGTGTTACAAATGTTTCATATAATGTATTCTTTTTGTTGCAAGCATTTTTCAGTCCTTTTTTTTTAGGTAGGTAAGTAGGTCTTTATTTTCATTGCACAAGTACAACAAAACTTTGTTTTCAGCACATCCGGTGTTGATTGTTTTTCCTTTTGCTTCTTACTAAGTTGTTTCAATGGACAATGTTTGTCATAAAGCATCTCGAAAGTATTAACAAAATTGCCATATGCATCATCTACATAATTTTCACTGTATACATTGTCCCAACTTTGATCTTTCAGATCAGTCTTGAAAGCTGTCATACTTTGTTCTGTGCATATTCTTTGAAATATCTTTTTGTCATCAATGTTCCTCTTCTTGTAGTTTCCTTCATAGATTATGAAAACTGGCTGATGATCACTGTCGGATATTAGCAGAGCACTTGTGGTATTATTTTCAAAATCATTAGTACAAATATTATCAATAAGTGTGGCGCTGTGTCCTGAGATTCTGGCTTTGTGATTTTAGGATATAAACTCAGGCTGTACATTATGTCTATAAAGTCATGTATGGACTTTTGTTTGTTTGGGTTCAAGAAGTCAATGTTGAAGTGTCCACAAAGTTTTTTTTGACTGATTTCATAAAAGTTGCCTCAATCCAGTTCTCAAACGTATCAATGTTTGACTTAGGCGATCTATATACAAGATATACAACTGATTAGTACGTTTTTGCTTTTTTCATGACATATTTCAATTAATATACCTTGTAAGATATAATCAATAGCTAATGACATATTTTTTAGCACTTTGTAGTTTAAGTTCTTCATCACGTACACAGCTATTTCCCCTCTGTTTTTGTTGGTTATTTTGATATGATTTAGTTCATAATCTTCCAGGTCAAAATCTATTCCTTTTTTAGCATCTATCAATGTTTCTGAGATAGCGATAACTTTGAAGTGTTCATTGAATTGTTCCAAAAAATGCTTCACATATTGTAGTTTGCATACAAACTTTTGCTATTTCAATGAATAACCGACAGTTTGTTGTCGATTTTCATGTTTTCGTTATATTATTTGTCTGTATAATAAAAAAAATTGTTCCTGGTATGAACGAAAACAATTGTACCTGGATTTGTATCCTTATCTAAATCCGGACTATTGTGATCTATGCTGCTGAAGGTTTTCAGTTCCATATATTCCTGTTCAGCAATCTATTGTGTTGCCCTATGAAGGATAAGTGACTATTTTTCTTGTTCAGTAATCCCTCGGAGCTGTGTAATTTTGTAGTTGAATGTTGATGTTTGTTTTCCGTCAGAC